>NC_061122.1:110837884-110857942 GCF_002878395.1 Capsicum annuum | reverse complement strand
AGAAGTACTTGGTTCCTGTTTGGCCTTTTATGATTCTTGCTACGAAACTGGTTTGTCTCTGTCGAAGCACCTTGTTTATTTTCTTGCATGCTAGTTCTGTGTAATTAAACTTCCTGCATTGGTATAAATAATAATGTATGAACATACAATTCTTTATTTGGCTTCTGTGATATTATTCATTATTTATTTAATTCCTTAAAGAGTTGTTGATTCGAAGCTCACATTTGTTTATGCATATCGTGTTTAGAAAGTTTTTATGAAATAGGTTACATGATTCATGTTTTCTGTATGGAACTCCAACAAGAGCCTTTGCACATCTCATGACCCCTTTGGTGTGAGCCTTCCTAAGATCCTTGAGATCCTTAGTATCTCGACAACATCAAAGACCGATTATGGGCTGCCACAGACGTGTTTTTGGATTCTGTGTGTGGTTCAGTGTCTATGTTTTTTTCTAATAGGTTAAAGGCGAGCATTTGGATGAGACATCGAATTTTCAGGGATTTCGGAGTAGTTAAGGTATGTCCAACCTATCCCTTTTCCTTATTTTTATTTCCTTATTTATTAGATCTATAATGATCATTATATAAATGCTACTATGTATAATGAAAATTATGGTGACTGCTTATGGGGGTCGGGATTCTATGACTTGGATGTTCTAATAGCATCAATTATCTTTATCACTTTGATACCATGTCTATGGAATTATTTTTAAAAATTTCACATGTTGATTAAATTATTTTATCACTTAGGCGACCTGCTTTAGGATTGTTAATTAATTTTTAGTATACTAGTTTAACCGCGCGTACCTCGCACGTGTAATGTTTAATTATTTAAAATCAAATAATTTTATCTATTGCTAAGATTTTTAGTGAAGTGTAAAACGATCAACTCACTTTTCAAAGATTCTTCATATTTTAATATAATAATGTAAACATAAATATATATATATATATATATATATATATATATATATATATATATATTAGTGTAAGCACATTATATTTTACCATTAAAAGTTTAAAGTAATTTATTGATCATCACTTTTGCTTTTGTCGTGTAGTACCTCTTTCCCTTGCTGGCAGAGGCTATGAGAGACGCGTCAATTTAAACCATATCTATGGTAAGATTATGGTTTTTCTATATTTAAAACCTTTCATTTTTTTAAAGTTAAATTTTTATAAAATCAATTGATTACATTCTTATTACATACTTAAAATTTTTAAAATTTGGTACTTCTTAGATTTTTCTTATTCTAACACTTTTATATTTATTTCTAGATTTTTCAAATCTTTTTAAAATCAAATTTAGTTGATTTAGAATTCTTAAACTAATGAAAACAATAGTAGTTGTCATTAATTCTATGACTTCTAATAAGAAAATGTTTTACCATAAATATATTTAATTAATTTTCAGCACTTAAATATTTGAAAAAAATTATTAATTCTGATGACTTCTAATAAAAAAAGGTTTTATTATAAATATATTGAATAAATTTTTAAATCTTAAATATTAGAAAAAATGATGAAAAGATTATTTTGTCTAAATCAAAGACTTTTAGTGAAGGGAGAAAAGTTCAAACAATATTTATAAAGCCCTTCACACTTTTAATATATTATAGATTAATTAATGAGTTATCACCTAGAAATCATGCTTGGATTATTAATTACTTTCCTGGATAGTTAAATTAATTTTCTACATATTTAAATTAATTTTCTACATGGATAAACTAATTTCCTTCACAGTTAAATTAATTTTCTGCGTATTTAAACTAATTTCCTGCACATTTAAATTAATTTTCTGCATATTTAAACTAATTTCCTGCACACTTTAATCAATCTTCTGCATACTTTAAATCAAATTTTCGGCATATAACAATTGAATTTCCAACATTTAAATCAAATTTTCAGCATTTAAATTAAATTTTCAACATATTTATGCAATTTCTAGCTTAGTTAAATATTTTTCAACATGTTTAAAATTAATTCTTAGCATGTATTTTAATATTAATATTAATGTTTAAAATAAATACGAATGTTTGGGAAAGGGTGGTAGAGTTGAGGCTGAGAAGGATCATGACTATCTTTGAGAGACTACTTAGGCCATTCACCTTGTGAGGAGATTAGTAGATCAGTTTCGGGAGAGGGAGAAGAACTTGCATATGGTGTTCATTGATCTTGAAAAGGCATATGACAGAGTTCCTAGGGAGATTCTGTAGAGGTGTTTGGAGGCTAGAGGGGTGCCCACGGCGTACACTAGGTCGATTCAGGACATGTATGATGATGCGATGACTCGTGTGAGGATGGTAGGTGGAGATTCGAAGCACTTTTCTATTTTGATAGGGTTGCACCAGGGATCAACTCTTAGCCCTTTTTTGTTCGCCTTGGTGATGGTTGTTTAGACACGGCAAATTCAAGGAGGGTGCCTTGGTGTATGTTATTTGCGGATGACATGGTACTGGTTCACTAGACTCCGAGAGTAATTAATGATAAGTTGGAGATTTGGAGACATATCCTTGAGTCTAAAGGATTTTGGTTTAGCAGGACCAAGATAGATTACTTGGAATGTAAGTTTAGTGATTTATCGCAGGAGGCTGACATGGTAGTGAAGCTGGATTATCAGGACATTCAGAAGAGGGGGAGTTTCAAGTATCTGGGGTCTATGATTTAGGGGAATGGTGAGATTGATGAGGATGTAATGCACTGGATTGGTGCAGGATAGTTGAAATAGAGGCTTGCTTCGGGAGTCTTATGAGATAAGAAGGTGCCTCCGAAGCTTAAAGGTAAGCTCTATAGAGTGGCATTCTGACCGAATATATTGTACAGAGCCAAGTGTTGTCCAATTAAGAAATCACATATTCAAAAGTTAAAGGTGGTGAAGATAAGAATGTTGCGATAGATTTGTGGCCTTACCAAGAAAGATAGGGTAAGGAATGAGATTATTCGGGAAAAGGTAGGAGTGGCTTCGATATAGGACAAGATAAGAGAAGTGAGGTTTCGTTGGTTTGGGCATGTGATAAGAAAGGGCTTGGATTCTCTAGTTCAGAGGTGTAAGACACTAGCTTGAATGGTTTTAAATGGAGTAGAGATAGGCTGAAGAAATAATGAAGAGAGGTAATTAGGCATGATATGGAGTAGTTACAGCTTATAGAGGACATGACCCTTGATAGAAAGTTATGGAGGATACAGATTAGGATAGACGGTTAGGGGTAGGAGTGCATTAGAAATAGTAGAGGAGATTTCTTTATTTGTTTCTGGAGTTTCTTGTTCGTGGTTTTCAATGATGTCTATAATTTTGAATATATAGTTTTTACTATTATCTTGTGGTTGTATTGTTTCTTTTATTAATTAGAAGTTTTGTTTATTCTGCATACTGTATTAGCTTATATGCATATATGTTTTGTGTTTGTTATATAAAACATCTTGGGTTTTGACCCTTAGAAAATTTTCTAGAATTTTAATTGTCCGGACCCAATATGACTCATGGATATGAGCCGTATGTTGGGGTACGAGTGGTATGGTCCGATTGTATATTGACCAGTGTTAGTTAGTGGGATAGTTTTGGTCACTGGAATAGGTACAAGTTAGAGGTATGAGTCATAGGTCTTGGTACAAGTTGTTTTAGGGACTCGTATGGTGGGCAGTGTTTGATTCTCCTGGTATTTCATTCTGTTAGGGATACAGGTTATGGATATGGATTATGTATTATGGTTAAAACTTGGTTAGATGAGTCCTATACTGGACAATGTTTGATACAAGGGTTGAGGCTTAGGTATGAGTGGTAGGTACCAATCGTATTGGGAGGGTATGACTAGTATGGGTTAGTCGTATCCCTATGATGAGATTTTGTGCAACTTAAGAGGGAATATTCTGGACATTTCCCTACTTACCCTCATTAGGACCCACGACTTCTAATACACTTAGGGGGTTATTTACTTATTATTCTATTCATTAACACTTAGAAACTATTCCACAACACTCCATAATTCTCTTAAGAGATTTTGGGGCAAGAGAGTCAAGGTTTCATCTTGAGGATTGTTTTAGGGCTTGTCTTGGTGATTTCTTTCTGTCAATTCTTTTATATAGGCATGATTTTCTTCCCTCGTTGTAATTTCAACTGAAGTCATGATTTATATGATTGATTTAATGGTTTTACTTTTTCATGATTATGGTTTTTAACTATTATTTAGGGGTTTTGATATTAAATGCTTGGTTATGGTTTCCTATGGTTTTAAGTATGTTTTTATATGTATTAATGGTGGATTTGGATAATTGGATTGAATGGTAATAGTTTAATTGTCTTTGAAATTGGTTTTGGTTATATTATGCCCCCGCTGTGTTAGATAAAATACTTATAAAGATATGTTTATTACATTTACTTTTTTAATGGAACTCTTGCATGTTTTAAACTTGGGAAAGACATCATACATGGTTTAAATAATTTGAAAAGGCTAAAGGCTAAATAGTTATGCTTGTGGAGAACATAAAAGTCTTCCAAGTGGTTTAATATGGTATTACTTGCAAGTAAGGGCTGGTATGACGATACCACAAATATTGGCCTTGGTTAATAAAATGGTACATGAATTGGTCAGTTATTTGGAAATGACTTTAATTGGGCATTAATGGTGGGGTGTGTAGCAAAGCCATGGAAGGTGGCAGTCCCGGGGGGACCAAAACTGGAAACTCGTATTTGCAGATAATAGGATTGGTCTTAGTGGACTGTGTGCATGATGTCACACTATTATGGGATATACTAGTCATCCCATGGGATACTTTCCTGGTTGTGTGACTACACACACTGGGCCCTTTCAGCAGGGAGAGCTGAACCCATATAACCCGTGGGTAGTTTAGAACGGCGAAGCTACATTGCTCAGGTAAAGGTTTTAAGTGCATTCTAAAACAAGATTCTCTTTCCTGGCATGGTTATATACATATATATGTATGGTTGTGTGCATTAGATGGTTTTACTTAGTTTTTATAACTGCATTATTTTATTTTTATCCGAAGATTCATGCTAGCGGTCACTCGCTAACCCGTCTACTGGCAGCTGTATACCCACGCTATGTAGGAATTAGCCGTTGGACTCTTCCTATATAGTGATTGACTCGGGGATAATATTTAAACTAATATGGTGAGCTTCCACCCTTTAGGAAGGTATCATTTCATGTTATGGATATTGTTAGACATTTTGAATTTATTTTGGATATTGGTTATGGCCATGGTTGGGGGTATGTCCCAACCAAATTTGTTTACTCTTTTAGATAGAGGCTTTGTGGTACTTCTGGAAGTTGGAATGAGTGCGATCGGTATTAGTGTCGGCCCTGGCTTTGGAATAAGCTGGGAGTCTAGTATCATTGGACATGATTTCTCACTATTCCATCATATTACATTTTGGGATTAATTATCATATTATGTTTTGGTATTCTCTTTGGTCAAGGCTTGTTTTATGGCCTCTGGTTTGGCTTGGTATGGTTGGATGGTTGATTTGGTATGGGTGGACTCAGTTGGGTTAGTCATGGTTGAGATCCTATCCTAGAGACTTCACGAGAGAATTTACGCTATTTTGTTATATACTTGAAATGCAGCCTATCTAAGGCTGGATATAGGTGGTTGGGTTGGGTTATTGGGGGTGGTTCCTGGTTTAAGTTGGACTTGGGATGCCCATACGACAAGGCCTGGGGGTCGAGTTGGGTCAACTTGGTATCAGATCCTAGGTTCATGGTCACTTGGGAGTCCACAAAGCCATGCGAGTAGATTTTCTTTTAGGGGTGTGAAGTGTGCCACACTCATAAGAGAGAGGTTGCAAGACATTTAGGAATGTTTCACTTTCTTGGTTTTCTATCTTCTAGCTTGATTTATCAATCCTAGAATCTTCTCTAATCCTTGTTTTCTCGTCTTTCAGATCACACCACTTAGATATGAAATACAAGGAAATTTTTCTATCCCATCTAGGGATAATACTGAAGGGGTACGTCCTATGTCAGGAGTACATCTTTGATCTCATGGTCCTATTCCTGATGGTGCTGGAGTTTCTCGATGAATGTAGAATTTTGTTAGTTTATTCATATCATTGCCCAACAGGTTGCTGCTCAGGCTGACCGTGGTGCGCCTGGTGCTTTTTCTACTTGTGCCACAAGGGTTGGTCAATTTATGAAGATGGGTCCTCCTACTTTTACTAGAATGGAGGTGGAGGAGGATCCATAGGGCTTCTTAGATGAGATAGAAAAGATCTTTTAGGTAACACAGGCTACTAATGTAGAAGGGGTTAACCTTGCAGCTTATCATCTCAAGAATATTGCTTATTAGTGGTATGAAGAGTAGGACAGGGATAGAGGTGATATAAAAGAGGAAGACTTGTGGGAGGCCTTTTCTAATGCCTTTTTGGATTGGTTCTTTGCTCAAAATTTGAGGGAAGCTAATATGGATGAGTTTGTGAACCTCAAACAGGAGAGGATGTCAGTAAAGGAATATGCTTTGAAGTTCCATCAGCTATTAAGGTATGCTCCTGAATTGGTGGCTGATATGAGGTCGAGAATGAAAAAGTTTGCTTCTAGGTTGAATAGAGATTTGATTCTGGAGAGCAAGACTTCCTTGCTGATAAAATATATGGACATCTCGAAGTTGACTGTTCATATGCAGCAGATTGAGAATGAGAAGAAGAGACAGGCGGTGATAGGCAGGAAAAGAAAAGTAGGTTTTCTGATCAGAGAGGTACTCAGTCTCTAGGTGGTACAGATAGTGGCAAGTGGCAAAAATAGAAGTAGGGGATTTCTAGCTCTTTTTATGCTAGTGCTCCTTACCAGTCGAGATACAGGAGTCATCAAGGAAGTGATAATTCTCAAGCACAGGTCACCCAATCTCAGGCGAGCAGAGGTTAGTTAATTTCTTTATATCCTTCTTGTCGATTTTGTGGTCATCCTTATCGAGGTTATTGTGAAGAAGGGAGGGACAAATGCTTTAAGTGTGGCTAGGCAGGCCATCAGCTCAGGTATTTTCTAGTTAATAAGGTTGCTACAGGGTCAAATAAGATTACTGTGGCTTCATCTTCTGCTCCTGCACCTGGTGGTGTGGCATCTTCTTTTTTTACTACTCTCGATTCTAGTGTTGATCAGAATAGGTTGTATGTTTTCGCATCACGATAGGTTTTCGAGGCATTACCTGATGTCGTTACTGGTACGTTGCAACTTTTCTCTCATAATGTTGATTATTTACTTGATCCGGGGTCAACTCTCTCATCTGTGACTCTTTATGTGGCTGTATCTTTTAGTTTTTATTCAAAAGTTATTTCAGATCCTTTTTCTGTTTCTACCCTTGTAGGTGACTCAATTATTTCTAAGAAAGTCTATAAGGGGCGTGTGGTATCTGTTGGTGGAAAATAGACCTTGGTGGATCTGTTTTAGTTGGATATGGTAGATTTGACGTCGTTATGGGTATGGATTGGTTGGACTCTTGTTACACATCCTTGGATTGTCGCACCTATAGTGTTATCTTTAAGTTCCAAAGTGAATCGGTTATAAAATAGGAGGGTGTTTCTTTAGCTCCTAGAGGGAGGTTTATTTCTATCTTAAATCTAGAAGGTTAATCTTTGAGGGTTGTCTTTATCACTTGGTCTAAGTTAAAAATTCTAACTTGGAAGGTCCTTCTTTGTCTTCGATCCCTATGGTTAATGAGTTTCCAGAGGTCTTTCTGGATGATCTTTCTGGTGTTCCTCCAAATAGAGAAATAAAGTTTGATATTGATTTGTTTTCGGACACTCGTCCAATTTTTATTCCTCCATATAGAATAGCTTCGGCTGAGCTGAGAAAACTCAAGGAGAAACTTAAGGATCTTCTGGATAAGGGGTTTCTTCATCCTAGTGTTTCTCCATGGGGTGCACCAGTGTTGTTTGTGCGCAAGAAGGATAGTTCCCTTCGGATGTGCATTGACTACAGGAAGTTGAACAAGGTGACAGTCAAGAACAAGTATTCTCTTCCTCTGATAGATGATTTACTTGACCAGTTGCAAGGTTCCATATTATTCTTTAAGATAGATCTTCGGTCTGGGTACCATCAGCTTAAAATTAGGGAGGTAGATATCCCTAAGACAGGTTTTCATACTCGGTATGGGCATTTTGAGTTCTTGGTGTTGTCATCTGGGTTGACCAATGCTCCGGTAGTATTTATGGACTTTATGAACAGGGTGTTCAGACAGTATTTGAATCTCTTCGTTATTATTTTTATTGATGACATTCTAGTTTATTTGAAGAGTAAGGTGGATCGTGTTAATCACCTCAGTGTGGTGTTGCTGACCTTAAAGAAATAACAGTTGTATGCCAAGTTCTCTAAGTGTGAGTTTTTGTTGAACACTGTGACTTTCTTGGTTATATAATTTCTAGTGAAGGGATAATAGTTGATCCTTAAAAGGTTGCTATGGTGAAGAGGTGGCCTTGGTCCATAACTTCATTCGATATTCGGAACTTCTTGGGTTTAGTCGAGTATTTTAGGTGGTTTATGAAAAGCTTTTCTTCGATAGTTGCTCCTTTGACTAAGTTGACTCAAAAAAAGGTTAATTTTTCTTAGTCGGATGCTTGTGAAGGGAGTTTTGACAAGTTGAAGGATAAGTTGACTTCGGCTCCAATCCTTACTTTGTCGAAAGGCAATGATGGGTTTGTGGTCTATTGTGATGCATTTCGGGTAGGTCTTGGTTGTATGTTGATGTAGCACAGAAAGGTGATTGCCTATGCTTCTAGGCAGTTAAAGGTACATGAGAAGAATTATCCTACTCATGATTTGTAGCTATTGTAAATTGTGTTTGCTTTGAAAATATGGTGGCATTATTTGTATGGTATTCACTTGGATATCTTTTCTAATCATAAGAGTCGTCAGTATGTGTTCACCTAGAAAGAGCTTAATCTCAGGCAGAGAAGATGGCTTGATCTTCTCAAGGACTATGATATGAGTCTTCACTACCACCCAGGTAAGGCTAACATGGTTGATGATGCTTGTAGTAGGTTGTCTATGGGAAGAGTGGATCATGTGGAGGAAGAAAAGTGAGTATTGGTGAAGGACATTCACCGCTTATCCAATCTAGAGTTCGTCTCTTGGACTCTAAGGATGGTGGTGTAATGGTGCAAGAATTAGTTCGATCATCTCTTGGTGCAGAGATTAAGGGGAAGCAAGTGCTGGATCCTATCTTGATATTAAATACTTGGTTATGATTTCCTATGATTTTAATTATGCTCTTATATGCATTAATGGTATATTTGGACAATTGGATTGTATGGTAATGGTTTAATGGTCTTTGGAATTGTTTTTTACTATATTATGCCCCAATGCGTTTGATAAAATGCTTATAAAGATATGTCCATGACAATGACTTCTTTTAATGGAATACTTGCATGTTTTAAACTTGCTAAATGAATCACACTTGATTTAAATGGTTTGAAAAGTCTAAAGACTAAATGGTTATGCTTGTGGGGAACATGGAAGTCTCCCAAGTGGTTTAATACGGTATATGGAAGGGCTCTTGAAAGTCTCCTTAACCTAAATAATTCGGCTATGGATATTACTTGTAAGTAAAGGCTGGTATGATGATACCACTAATATTGGCCATGGTTAATAAAATGGTACATGAATTGGTAGATTATTTGGAAAAGGTTTTAATTATGCATTAATGGTGGGTGTGTAGCAAAATCGTGAAAGATGGCGGTCCCGGAGGAACCAAAACTGGAAACTTGTATTTATCGATATGAGGATTAGTCTTAGTGGGTCGTATGCATGATGTTACACTATTAGGGGATGTACTAGTCATCCCATGGGATACTTCCCTGGTCATACGGCTACAAGCACTGGGCCCTTTCAGCAGGGGGAGATAAACTTATATAGCCCATGGGTGGTTTAGGACGGTCAAGCTAAACATCTCAAATAAAGGTTTTATTAGCATGCTAAACCCGGATTTTCTTTCCCAGCATGGTTATATGTATGTATGGTTGTGTGCATTGGATGGTTTTACTTGTTTTTTTTATAACTGGCATTATTTTATCCTTAACCTGAGATTCATGCTAGCGGTCACTTGCGAACCCGTTTACTAGCGGCTTTATACCCACGCTATGTAGGAACCAGCCGTTCGACTTCTCCTACATAGTGATTCACTCAGGAAAAATATTTGGATTGAAGTGGTGAGCTTTCATATTTTTGAAGTCATCATTTCATGTTATGGATATTGTTAGATGTTTTGACTTTATTTTGGATATTGCTTTTGGCCATGGTTGGGTGCATTTCCCAACTGAATTTTTCTACTCTTTTGGATAGAGGCTTTGTGGTATTTCTGGGGGTTGGAATGGGGGATTGATATTGGTGTCGATCTTGACATTGGAATAAGCTGAGAGGATGGCATCATTGGACACGATTTCTCACTGTTCCATCATATTACATTTTGGGATTGATTATCATATTATGTTTTGGTATTCTCTTTGGTTAAGTCCTGGTTTATGGCCTATGGTTTGGCTTGGTATAATTGGATGGTTGATTTGGTATGGGTGGACTCGGTTGGGTCGATCATGGTTGTGACCCTATCCCAAAATCTTCATGAGAGCATTTATGCTATCTTGTTATATGCTCAAAATTCAGCCCATCTAAGGCTGGATATAGGTGGTTGGGTTGGATAACAAGGGACGGTCCCCGATCCTGGTTAGACTTGGGATGCCCATTACAACAAGGCTCGGGGGTCGGGTTGTTTCATTATACTGTTATCGATCCTAAGCCGAGGGTCTATCGAAACTAGCCTCTCTATTTCACCTGAGGTAGTGGTATGATCTATGTACACTCTACCCTCCCCAGACCCCACTATGTGGGAATATACTGGGTATGTTGTTGTTGTTGTTGATGTATTTTAATATTTTCACCTTAGATATCATATTTCTAAATGTCACTGATAATTTTTAGCCTCGATTAAGTATTTCATGCCTAGAAATCATGTTATTAGGAGTTTTTTAATAATTTCAGCACGTTCAACATTGTTAGTCATGCACCCTACCACTTAGAAAGCATGTTAATAGGATTAATCAAATAACTTTGTTAATTATTTGAAGCATGTTTTTAATTAATTAAGAGGCATATTTGGAAACCTTTACATGCTAAATGTTTAATCTTGTTTGTTTTGTACAATGCTAATCTCAAGTCTAATTAGGTAACCTAAGCTTTCCTTTTTTCCTATATCCAGATCTAAAATAACAAGTTCAATGCCTCTTGAACTTTAAATTGGGATGGATAGACATCTTAGGGAACTCTAGTTTTATCATTTTCTTTAGTGCGCTTCTAGGCTTAATAATAACTTAATAACCAAACTAATTAGGTAGATAGACAAAAATTATAAAAGTTGACCCGAGCAGAATACGACAATGCAACATACGACATTGTCATCCACTAATAAGCCGGACACTGATCTGAATGGGATAAAATCATCCCTCGTCCAAATCTTCTGATTAAGTTTTTCTTTTCTTTATTTTGAGTGTTTTAATTATTTGGGGTAATTTAGGTTTATTATTTAAGTGAATCTTTTGGCTATATCATCGTGTCCCTTTTATCTTCTTGCTTATCCGATTCACAATATGTTTTACTTATCTTATTACTTTATCACTTAGACAATTACAAATTAGATAATAATTGAATTGCATGTTTAGTTTATTTATTATTTTCATGTTTAAACACTTAGATTATATAAAGTCAATAAAATAATTGACCTTTGCTTATCACGTAAGATTCCCATGTAAAATATGAATTCGGCCAGGACCCACATTTGTGGACTTTCGAAAGGTACTTAACACTTACCTTTTGAGGTAACTTGAACTCTTACCCAAATTTCTGGTGACATAGAGTAATAATAAAATAAATTCGTAATTAGTCTAGAATGATTTCCTAATGCACCTCTATTTGTTAGACAGTGACTCTTCTCTTTAGAGTCGTCCTAAAAGAGTTGTCGCGTGGGATCTCGCTTTTCACAAGAAAAATAAAGTGCGACAAATAATAGGGAGAATTTTAGCATTAACACATCAAAAGCGTGATTTCGTATTACATTTTAGCTATTTACTTGTTAATAAAGGAATTGAAATTACAAGGAAAATTGAAATAAGCATGTGAGATGTGAATTTTAAAATATTTGAAAAGTAATTGGCAACTACTTTTCCTACTAAAACTTTGAACATATCTTTCGCCTGATCCTTTGCCTAATCTGTTGCTGACATATCATTCACCTATGCTTCAGCTCATTTAAATACTTCTATGATGAATTACTTGTATTATCTGAGAAGACTAACTCCCATTGGAGAAGATGATTACACTCATCAAAAAATTCTTCATGGAAAATAAGAAGAGGTAGTGTTTAATTCGTAGTTATTATTCATTTACCAGTGAGATAATAGGATGAGGAAGGGAAGATTCTAGTGAGGGAAAGGTTCACACTTAATTAGGGATTTTCATTTATAATAAATTAATCAATGTTAAAACATTCTATATATTGGCAAAATGCATAACTACTCCCTTGTCTTATCATCATTTTTTTAATCACATACCTTTCCTTTAAGAAGGTCCTATTACACTCATAATTTTTTTTTTTCATAATTATTTCTACCTTTTATGTTGAGTTGGACAAAAACATAAAAATATAGCCTCTTAGTGTGTAAGATCTAAAAAGAAAGCTTTTAATTAGCCTTTGCTACTTCAAAACCTTTCAAACAATTCTTGGTTATTTTCGAAGAGCTCCAAAGCCTCTTGTATGTATTTTTTTAGACTACTCTTACTAAGTGTAAAATTTACTACCATCACTGTAAACTATGTTTGGACGATATTAATTGAAATATCCTGCAACATGTTTTTCCAAAACAAAAAATCAACTATTCAGATTTGAAAGTAATAACTGGGCTCTGATACCAATTGTAGGGGGGTGCGGATTAGGCATGGTAACTTTACTAGATGATAAATACTTATTAAGTAACAAGTATTTATTTTAAAGTAAATTATTTCGTGTATATTATTGGTTGGTTTAATTTTCATTTTATCCTCTTGACTTTAGATGTTTTATTAATTCATACTCTAAATTAGATATTATCATAATTAAATTATCTAATGTTTTAGGATCTTCGTTAGTACTATGTAATCTTTTGTATTCTAGGAATAAATTATATAGTTTAGTTTCGATATCTTTTAATGATTTATTCTTTTCGTAAGATGTATTCATTAATTTGTGTAGTTTATTATTTTATCCTATTGAAATTTTAGTAATTTCTGTGTAGTATTTTATTTTAACTTTGTTATATTCAATGCGTAGGTTTATGTTCTTTATCTGATTAACTAGTATTTGTTGTTCATGTATAGGTAATTTTCCATCTGTATTAAATAATTTTTCGTATGTATTAAATAAATTATTATCTGTATCTTCTTTTTCTAAGGTTAATTTTATTTTAAGTAATTTTTCTTCTAGTTGTCTTTTTCCTATTTCAAGTTGATTTCTTCTTCATATATCCAATTTTGCCTTTCTCTAATTTTTTTTATATATTCTAAAATTTATTTATTCTGATTTATATCCATCTGAATCTAAGTAATATTGATGTTCATAATATATGTGTAAGTTTTCTATACTGTTTAATAATTCTTCCTCTTCATAATCTTGTAATTTTTCCCATATTATTTTCTTTATGTCTATAATTTCTATATCTCTAAGTATATATAAAACAATTATTTTAATATCATCTATCATTTAAGTTCGATTAAATACTTTTTCACAATATTTTCTAGTTGTTTATTTTAGTCTAAGTAGTTCTTGTATATTTTCATTAAGGAATTCTATATATTTTATATCTTTAGTTTCCATGTATTTGTCTAAATTTGTTTTCATTTGTTTTTCTACTAATTGCATATTTTTCATATCTATTTTCCAAAATTCTAGATATATGTGATTTATCATAGTTGATGTGTACGTAAGTATTTATAAGAGTAATTAGGTAAGTGTGGTATATAATTTATTCTAGCTATATAATCTTTACTGAATATTTTTTTCTAATATGATTTTCCTTATATCTATTATTTCTATATTCTTAATCACATACAAAATAAGTATTTTAAATTTATCTACCATTACATCAGATAAATAATTATTCATTTTCATAAAATTGCTATTTTCAAAATATTCCCTTCAATCATGTTCATAACAAAATATAGTCATCTTAGATTACTGTATACTAGATTATTCTTAAATAACATGTTCTTCGGTCACTATTAGCATGGTAATCTGGATATTTTTCCCTTAAACAGAGCCTCTACTCTGGTTACTCCCCACCACGGTTTCTTGCCTTATTGGTTTCACCTTTAGGATGACATAGTTCTTAGGGATTTTCTCCTTTTCCACTTTGCTAATAAACTTCTTAACATATTATTCTTCGAATAATTCTACTATAAAGTAACTAACATGAATTTATTTTATCATACCATGATTGTTGGGAATTATGAATTTAGCTATTCATAATCATAAATAAATATACCTGTTCGGGTAGGTTTGATATTTCTAAGCTTTGTTCCTCCATAGATTTTTCCATTGAAATATACCTGTTTTTTAATAACTAAGTAAAATATTTGTGGACAAGAGAGAGTTTTTGCTTCAACGCATGAAGGTTTGTTTTCTCTGCTTGCTTCATCGCATGAAGGCTTGTTTTCTCTGCTGCCTTCTATGCCTCTATTTATAATGAGAGAATGAATAATTTACATGGTTCTAATGTTACAAAAGAAAAAGGCTATCCTAATATGTCTTTACACGTTTTCTCTATACATTTGTCCTAAAAAAGCCAATAATGGAGAAAGCTAATAAATGAAACAAGAAAAATTCAAAAAGGCTATAGTAAAGTTATTTACATGATTCACGTATTTCATACTTCAAAGTTAGCCTTTTCTTTTCTCCATATGTCGCTTTCTTCCTTTAATGCTTTGTCTTTTTCTATTTTTGCTCCGTCTTCTTTTTATCCTTTTGTCGTATTTGTTGATTTTTTTTATCTTCTTTCCAGCTGGCATGCTTATCTTCTTGATTCTTTTATTCTAGGCGGACTTCTGGGATAATATTATCTTCTCCATTACATCTCAAACATTGATGGTCTGAATATTTGTGTCCAATTATCTTGCAATATCTTGTCAATAATTCGTCTGAAATAAGTCCTCTCTTAATTGCTCTTGCAGTAGATTATTTTTTTGGGTTAAGTAATGTCATTATCCATTGTCTAACATCTTCCATATCTGTTTGTCGTAGTTCTTTTGAATTTGAATAAATCATCTGATGGTCTCTTGAATAATAGCTCCATATTGGGTTTCCATTGGTATAATTATTTGCTAATTCTTGAATAATTGTAGCTCATCGAATGAGTCATTTATTTGCATAGAAATCAGGTATCTCAATTCTGGGTATCTCTGGCTGCTGCACAATATCTTCTGGTATAATCATATCTCTGGTTAATCCTATTTTTACAACTTTTATAACTGGTTTTATTTCATCGTATAATATCTCTGCTGGTGCAGTATAACACTTTATATAAAATAGATTTCCTTTGGTTATTCTTTTATAGGTGGTGAATATTTTATGTAATTCTTCCATAGCTGTTAGTTCTTCTCCGTCTTGAGTATATATGGTATTTAATAATCCATAGTCAAAACAAGTTTTTATTAATCTTGAGTTGGTTTTGGGTAGTGCAATTAGCTTGTTGTAAACTTGTAATTTTTGGGTTATATAGTTTGTGTTTGGTTCTTTGATATCTGTAGCTCTGGGGTTAAGGTTTAGGAAAGTTTGTACTCTGAAGATATTTTCTATGTATTTTTGGGTTGTATAGTTATAAATTTTTTTATCTTGGTTCAGACTATCTCGGTATATGATAATTTGTGGGGGTATGAACAAGGGGTCTTTTTGTGTTTTTGGTATAAATGGTTTTTCAAATATCTTATTCATATTCATGTTCTGATATCTTTGTCTACTAACTCCTCTGCTTGTACCTGCAATTGTAGATTGATAAACGTTATGGGTTTTATGGAGTGTCCCAACGTCTCCTTCTAGATCTGGAATTTTAATGTCTTCCGATCGACATAGCTTTGCACACTGCTGAGTTAGCTGATTTGCAGCTTTAGACTTCAGTTTAACTTCATTAGTCTTCAACTTTTCTATTTCATTACCCATACTGTCCACTTTGTTTGAAAGCATAGTTAGGGTTTTGAGTATCTTTTCTAAAGCATTGTCTTCTATTATATCAGTCTGTGTAGCTTTGTCTTGATATGTAATTTGCAATAACGTTTTTGCTAGTACTAATTACTTCAATTGTAAATGTAAAATTTAATATATTCAAGACTAATCTCCGAATTTCTTTTGTTGTAACTGAATTTTGTATTTTCTTTGTTAGCCACCAACATACCTGTATATTATCTGTTCGTACAATAAACTTGTTATATACAATATATGGCTCAAATGCTAATAAACATTTATATAATGAGCATAATTCTTTTCTATTTATTTCTCATTTTATTTCTATTTCATTAAACGTACTGGAGTAGTATCTACAATGGTGTTCTAATTCTTCTTCTTCATATCTATATTTAAGTACTCCTCCATAACTACATTCACTAGCATCTGCTTCTACTATATATATAAATTTTCTATTTTCATCTGGAAATTGTAATTTTGATAATTCTTTACAAAGTATTTTTATTTTCTAAACTTGTTTTTTATCTTCTTAGTTATAATTATATTCTACATCCTTTTTTAATTTTTTCTGTAAGGGCTTTAGATTTTCTGCTAATTTTGGTATATATTTTTTCACTTGGTTTACTAATCCTAAAAATGATTGTAATTTTTTTTTGTATCTAATTCTTCTTTTGAATTTATTCTTTTTTGTACGATATGGTGTTGCATTTTTACTCCACTTTTATCTATTTGTATTCCTAAAAATTCAATCTGATTTTTCTTAATTTCAGCTTTCATTTCACTTAAACTTATTCCCGATTTTTCTATTATATCCGTAAATTGTTCTAATAATTTTAAGTATTCTTCTTTGGTCTTTGTATATAATAGTATATCGTCTATGTATACTATACAATTAGGTAGTTGTTTAAAATAACTATTCATAAAATGTTGATATCTACCTGGTGCATTTTTATATCCAAATGGTAGTACATTCCATTCATAAAATCCTTGTGGTACCGTAAATGCAGTTAATTCCTTAGATTCTTCTTCCAACTTTAAATGGTAAAATCCTGATTTACAATCAAATTTACTAAAATAATTATATCCTTGTATTTTTCTTATTTTTAATATCTTATTTGGTATTGGGTAATTATAAGTCGTTTTTGCATTTAAATTTCTATAATCAATAACCATCCTACTTTTTCCTCTTTTTTGTTCACTATGTTTATTTACTATAAATGTTGGGCTATTATATTTACTATTACTTTTTTGTATATATTGTTTTTCTAATAATTCTTCTATATGCATTTTAAATTCTTTTAAATCATCAAAATTATATGTTAATGGTTTCTGGGTTATTATACTATTTTTATCTATTAATTCAATTTTTATAGTGGTTTTATGTTTTTTCCATCCTTTTAATGGATCTTTACTATATAATTGTTCTAATTTTTTCTTAATTGTTCCTATGTTATTTATTGAAAATATAGTTATTTCCTTTTTATTTATCGAAAATACGACTAGTTCTATTATATCTTCGGTATTTTTTATATTTTCTAATTTTTGTGTAATTTTTTCACTTCTTTTTATCCAATCAGTTTTCTTTCTTATTTTATTAATAACTCTTTTTGCTCTTACTTTCTGTTTACATGGTGTTGTAAACCACCAATCTGTTCTAGTTATTATATGTGGGTATAATTTATCTAAAAACGGCATTCCTAAAAGTATATCTTTTGATGTTAGCTCATAATTATAGATTTCTTCTATTGTTAATATTTTATCTCATACTTGTGTTTTTACATTCTTAGCTTTATAAGTAATTAAGCTTCCTTCATTATTAAATCCTTTAACTATTATTGGTGTTTTTAATTTATCCCATTTACTTTCTGGTAAACAATTATATCTATATAAATTAGTTTCTGCCCCTGTATCTATCATAGGCGTATAATATCTACTATAATATCCTTCTACTACTATCTTCATTAATACGTATATTTTCATTTCATGTTAAAGTTCTTCTTAAGTATAATTTCTCTCTGCTATATGTTATGGTTAATTGTGTATGTTCTATATTATATGGTTTTACTTATTCTAGCCATTTTATTCCTAATATTATGTCTGTTTTTTGCATTTCTTCTTTTACTTCAAACTCTAATTCCTATTATTATTTCTTTTTCTGCTATATTTTTAGTATTTATTAAACTTCTTGATAGATCTGGACATATATTATTGTCAGTTTTTATTTCCTCATTTTTTTACTAGATGTTTTGCTATATAGTTTTCTTCTTGTCCTGTATTTAAGAGTATTAAATATTTTTTTTCATTTACCTTTCCTGTTATGTAATATTGGTTTAAATTATCCATTGAACTTGTTTCATAATTTGTTCTTTTTGATGAGCTTGATGATTCTAGTTTTTCATAAGCTATTCTTTTTGTTGTACTTATTCTATCATTTGTTATTTCTAGATCTTCTTCTATGTCTATATTTCTGTAACTATAATCATTATTATCAATTGTTTTTACAAATTGTTCAAAAGGACTTTCTATTTATATTTTATTAATTTTATTTTTTCCATTATTTTATGTTTTGTTGTTAATATATATAGATTTTTACATCTTGCTGTAAATATTTTACTTGCTGGAGTTAGTTCTATTCCTGATATTTTCCAATATAATACTAATGATTTATCTATATTTTATCTGTTATTGCTACTGAATAATTTGCACTTATTATAAATTTAAATTTTTGGTATATTAAATTTTCTTTAATCGTTGTTATTATGCTTTTTTCTATAGGTCTTATAATCCTATCATATGCTAAATATAATTCTATTGGTGTATCTATTCCTTCTCTAAAACATGTTTTTATTAATATTTCTATACCTCCAAGGTGTACATATTTTATTGGGTCTCCTCTACTTTTTATATCGTTTATTTTTTTATTAATTAATCTTTTTATTGTTAGTGGTATACTAGCTTTTTCTTTTGCATATCTGTAGTCTATTACATGTTCCTTTTGGCTTACTACGTAATATTCTTCCTTTTTCCTAGTAAATATATTTTTTATTGTTGGTATTTTAAATATTTTTTCTAACTTAAGTCTAACTCTTTTCCTTTTATTTCATCAAATACATTGTTATCAAATATTATTTTTTGATCTGTTCCTTCGTCATTTAAATATTCTTCTTTTGTTATTATTTTTATATCTTCTTCAGTCATTTGGTTTATTTGTATATCTTCTTTAGTTTTAATTCGTCTAATTCACTATCTATTTCATCATCTTCGATTTCATTATCTGTTTCATTCTCTGAAATTTCATATACACTGTCTTCGCTTTCTAATTCGTAATCTATATAATCTATCTGCATATATTCTGTATTTTCTATTTTTATTTCTGATATTTTTTTATTTTTTGGGTTTTTAGGTAATTTACAATCTCTAGCTAAATGTCCTAATTTTCCGCAACTATAACAAGTACATTCCTTTATAGATTTCTTTTTCCTATATGGTATTTTATGTTTATAATTTTTTACATAATATCTTTTTCTTGGTTTCTTATACTTATATTTTGATTCTTTGTATTTCTTATATTTCTTATGCCTTTTTCTTTTCGTATAATATCTTTCTTCGCATCCAAATTGAGGTGCTATTTTATCTTTGCAACATGCTAAATTTCTTATTAGTGTTTTTTTCATTTTTATTTCTTCTCTATATTTTTCACATAGGTTTCTATACCATTGTTGTAAAAATTTTATTCTTGCTCCTAGAGTATCTACTATTTTTGTTTCATCCCAGCATTTTATTATTTTTGAACTAAATGGTTCAGGTAATTCACTAAAATATAATTTTATTATTTCTTTACTTTCTTCTATATTATATG
>NC_061122.1:110834482-110834884 GCF_002878395.1 Capsicum annuum | reverse complement strand
AGGTATTATATTTTCATCTTCTTTTTTATCAAGAGTGTTTATTTCCGTGTTTATATTTTCTAAGTTTTCTTCATTAATTACTTCTTGTTTTTCATTGATTCCTAAATTTTTTGTATTTGTTAAGATTTTTGTATATGTTTCACTATCTTCCGAACCATAATTATCTGTTTCTTCAACAACTATTGTATTAATTTCTAATTCCTTGGTCTCTATTTCTAATTTTTCTTTAAATTGATTTATCTCATTTAATAATTTTTGTTCTTTATCTTTTTCTTCTTTTTCTTTCTATCTTTTTTCATACAGATCTTTTAACATTTGTAGTTCTTTTTCTAATTCAGCAATTCTACTATTTTTAGTTTCTTCTATTTTTCGTATTTCTTCTGTAGTTTGTTGTTTGATTTT
>NC_061122.1:110744629-110834382 GCF_002878395.1 Capsicum annuum | reverse complement strand
CTTTAAATTGATTTATCTCATTTAATAATTTTTGTTCTTTATCTTTTTCTTCTTTTTCTTTCTATCTTTTTTCATACAGATCTTTTAACATTTGTAGTTCTTTTTCTAATTCAGCAATTCTACTATTTTTAGTTTCTTCTATTTTTCGTATTTCTTCTGTAGTTTGTTGTTTTATTTTTTCTATTTTCTTTTTTCTATCTATTTCTTCGTTTTCTTTTTCTAGCATTTAATATAAATGTTCACCTATTTTCTTATATCGTCTTCCTAGATTGGAAAATACTATTTTTATTTTTAATCCTTTGTGATTTTCATATATTTTTTCATCTATTATAAATTCTTCTTTGTTCATTTTATTGTAAATAGTTCATGTTGATATATATATATATATATTCTAAACTATCTATTTGTGATTCTAAATTTGATATTTCATCATTTTGTGCATTTATTGAGATTTTACTAACTCCGGCAAATATATTATAATGTAGTCTTTCAATTCTTATTTTTAATTCTTTATGTTTTTTTAGAAATAATTTGTTTTAATTCTTTGTACTTTTGTACTTTATTCATTTAAACCATATTTATAATATTTTGGTGGGTATCTAAATCCGATTTTATCATAATTGGGTGGTATGTGTCTCATTCTTCTAAATTTTAAATGGATTATTAATTTTGATTCAATACTAGATATTAAGGTAATTAGGTAGACTAATCTTTGTGGGTTTTCTTTTGTTTTATTTAGAATTATATATTCTGAATAATTAAAAATTAAAGAATCTTTAATTTTTCTAAAAGTTTCTCTGTTTTTAAATGATCTTCTCATAATTAATCAATATAAACTAATCTCAAATAAATCCAATCTAAATTCAAACATATATGCTACTTTTGTATTTTTTTAAATAACTGGGCTCTGATATCAATTGTAGAGGGGTGCAGATTAGGGATGGTAACTTTACTAGATGATAAATACTTATACGTAAACAAGATAGTCCGATGCACTAAAATTTTCTCTATGCACGGAATTCATTTTCACTCTATTGACGACGATTATTAGGAGAAATTATCTTTAAATGATTAGAATTGATTAGCTTCTTCAGCAAATATAACTTTCATCGAAAGAGAGAGTGAATAAATATAAAAATTTAGGAAACATATATTTTTTCTATTTCCTTTAATTTTTAAAGACTAGATAATAATAAAATACAAAAATAAAATGATTATTGGCACACGTATATGTAATCTATTTATTATAACCGTATTTTTGTCCAGCTCAACATAAAAGTGGAAATAATTATGAAAAGAAAAGTTTGAAGCAAATCTAATAGATTTGAACTTTCTTTTATTTTTATTTTTTTTGCGGGGGGGGGGGGGGGGGGAGTAGGGGGTAGGGTAAAAAAAAAGTTTGAATTTCTTTTAAAAAAAATTAGATACTTTTTGGAGGGGGACTGGTAGGGGATGGGGGTAGGGAATGAGATAAGAAAAAAGTTGAAAATATCTTTTTTGGATGGGGTTGGTAGGAGATTGAGGGTCGGGGTCGGGGTTGGGGTGAGTGATTTTGAGAGTTGTATGAACATTTCAACTTGAGAGTGAGGTTGAAGAGAGTTTTAAAAAATATTTTTCTTACTTTTTGAAGGAAAGTCATTTTTCTTAAATTTAAGAAAAATAAGTTGATTTGAAAAATATTTTTCAGATCATTTAATTCAATCAAATATGAGAAAATTAAAAAAAAATTTCTGAAAAATGTTTTTCTTCATAGTAAACACACTCTTAGTATGCCTTGACGTGTCACGTATGCGGTGATGCGTGCAAAACACTATTTGGCGCAAGATTGGGGTTCCACCGTCTAAAGTAAAAATAATATCATATTAAATAAAATTCGGGGTTTAATAGATCATCAAGTGTGAAATTAATTTTTTGAGATAATTTGAGGATGTATTTAATATCTTTTTCCTTTGTAGTCTTGAAATTCAAAGTAGGAGCTCTGCACTGAGCTGCCAACTGTCAAAAGCTTATAAGCCTATTATTTTCTACTTTCTCTTTTCAAAAAGGTAGATTTTATTTGCTTCAATATAAGAGAACTCAAAAACGTAAATCAATGAGATCATGTCAGCTTATGTTGATTTTTAAAGGCACGTGTTGGTAGTTGGTAGTTATAAGCGTGAGTGTCTTGTCTACTCTGAAATCTACTCACTTTATTCATTTTTATTTGTCACGTTTTACTTCTTAAAAATTAAACTGTATAAATTTAATTAATATTTTAAAATATATTTTTTTATCACATTAATATGAGAGAACTTATAACTTATAACACTTTCTTTTATAATTTTCAAATATCCAAATTTAAATTTTAAAGTATTAAATTAATCTATATTAATTTAGTTGTGAATTTTGTCAAGTTGATTGACGAAGGGAGTAGAAAGTAATAAAACCGTATATATGGAATTATCACTTCACAATCTTTGCTCAGTAATGACCCTAATTAGACTTGTTCCATTCTATTTGTTCTATCAAGGTAAAATGATAAGATGGACCCTTGTACTTATTAAGGTTTGTAATGTGGACGTTTCTATTTATCTTTTTATCATTTGAATTTTTTAACCTAGTAAAAAATAACTTTTTAAATATTTTTTGACATGGTATCCTATGTGGCATAAACCACATTGCAACGTGTGATACTAATGTCAAAGGCGCATCCCACCTTTTAAACATGGCCCCAACGGTCAAATTAGGGCTTATATTCGCCCTTCTTCCTCATTTGCTTCCAACGCCATTGTTGGAGCAATTTCAGCCTTTTTCCCCCTTTCTTCCCGATCTTCTCTCTCTAAATTTATTGTCCTTTAATATTTTTTTGGCTATCGTTATACTTCTTTTTCGTGCATTTTCAGTCCAATTTTTGGCTATCATTATACTTTTTTTTGTGCATTTTCAGTTTTATTTTTTTGTGTATTTTGTCTAACACCAAGACAGTTTGGGTTTGTTATTGTTGGCTTTATCCTGAACATAAGATGTCAAGGATACTAACTTTTATCCTGAACATAAGATGTCAAGGATACTAACTAATCCCAAAACCATGTTTTGGGGCTATTAAAAATATACATTTGGTAATGATTTTGAATTTTTTTGATGGGCTGATGCAAATGAACAATACTACATAAAAAATCCACTATCAAATTTAGAGCAAGGAAGTAAAGATAGACATAGAAGGCAACGAAGACAAGAAGACCTTGGAAGAAATGAAAGGCATGGGAGATCAAGCATTAGTATTGATATCACTGTTATCAACATTGTTGTCATTTGATTTCTAGCTGTTGTATTTAAGATGTCTTGATTTGTAGTTCTAATGTACAATGATAATGAAATTGAAATTTTATGACAAACACCATTTTGCCAACATAAAAATTTTCAAGATAGTCACATGTCCTAACAACAATTGGGATAAAAATCTTACCAATAGTTAAAACTTATCTTAACAACACCATTACTTAAAAATGCATCAAAACTTCATAAACATTTGTCTTAACAACACTTGGGATCAAAAAGCTTTAAAAACTAACAATTAAGCTACACAATAGGGAATTCTACTATTGTGTGCCTTGAGTGCTTGGTGTGGACTGATTCTTGTTGGCATGAGTGGTTGTTGTGGCTTGAGTGGTTGTAGAAGATTTTGATCTTCTGCAACTCTCTTCTTGTAGCTGACTTTTAGTAACTGGAAATCTACCCTTCCACCTTAGTCCTTTTGATTTGTAACCCAAATCAATATTGATTTGAATTGAGCTAATCAATGTTGGACTGTGTACAACTCTATCAGTAGTTTCAGACTGAGAAATAATAAAATTAGTTATAGATGCTCTAATTAATACCAAATAAATATGTTTAGATGATAGAAGACTTACTCTCTCCACTACACTACAACTTGATCCAAATAGCACACCAAAATCAGTTGTTTTTTCCTTCTTTTGTTTTGGTCTTGTATATACAAGATTTGCATCACTTCTCAATATTGTACTAGTCTTTCTCTTTTGGGTACGAATACTAGTAGTAAATAGTTGAGTTATAGGTTAAGTAGCATTCTCAGATACTGTAGAAGTGGTTGCAGGCTTCACAGAGTTGTAAGCTTCAAATTAGTTGTTGAGGCAGTTTCAGGCCTTACACCAGCTGATGTAGCATTTACAGGCGTTCTTCCTGTTGTTGTTTCATTGTGAGGCCTTCTTCTAGTTGATGTAGCACTTGTAGTCCTCTCAACACCTGCTGAAGCATTTGCAGGCCTCTCAAAACCTACTAAAGCGTTTATAGGTTTCTCACCAGATGTTGAGGTACCAGTGGTAGGTTGCTTACTTGGTGCTACAACTATACTTGGTTGACTGCCACTTGTAGATGCTGTAGCAGTTCCAGAGCTGTCAGTGACACTATTTTTCTACCAAAAATATATTAAGGTCAAAAACACATCTAAAATGAGTAAAATTTATTAATAAGAAGATATTAAAGAACAGGTTACCAAAGTTAGACATCCTTTCTTGTTGTGTCCAATAGTCTTGTATACAAAATATGCCATTTTCTTCCCTTTCTTGTAGCCTTTCCAAACTTCTTATTAACAGGCTCATCACTAACTTTTTTTCTATGTTTACTTGGTCGTCCTGGCATGACAGTAATCTCAAGTTGCTTAATTGTTGGTTTTGCGCTTTTCGGCCAAATATTTATGTTTGTCAAAGGGTGAAATACTTATTATATGCCTTTAGGTATGTTTCCTTCTTATACCAATGATCAATAAATGACTCCGCATCCCATTCCTTGTAATGTATTAAAGCAATTGCATATGCACAATGGCTTTCCTTTAAGAGTAATGACCTAAAACTACATTCCTTCCTCTTTACATTAACAATATGTATATATGATGGATCACTATTCATGCTCAGCTTACTCCATGATTTATGGGCAAAGCGATCGTTGTCAAATATAATAACCTAACTTAAGTTAGGGTCGAATCCTCAAAAAGTGGAATTAGTCTTCAAATCCTATGAGTGTTAATAGCTACTAGAGATATACCCATAATGCAAACAAAATAAAAAAACATAAATTAAAATTGGAGTAGGGGGTTGGTTTCGAAGGTTGGTTTAGAGAAATCGAACCAAATTACAAATTAAGAGCAACAAAAGAGAGGTAATATTCCAATAGAAGAATAGTCTTGAGATTATGTCTTCCTAGGAGAAAATAATGCATGGGTTCATGATAATCAAATGCAAATTCTAGTTAATGACTATATGTGTAGGCTAGGTTAGGGGTTTTGATGCTAGCTTTTCAACCAACCACCAAAAATTTTCCCCCTGAACCCTTTTGGATACCTTATGGGTGTGGCAAATAAATCCACCCAAAACATCAATTGGGTATCCATATTTCTAGGAAGATTCCCAAGGCATATCAAACTCACAATCCATCCCTATTTCTAAGACAATGTAAAGGAATAAGCTAATGTCTATTTGTTGATCGCTAATACTTTGTCACCCTTATCCCTCTTTCAAGGATGATATAGGATCCATAAGCATACTCACATCTCTCTTTCAAGGATGATGTGAGATTTTGGAAATTTGGGATTTTCACCCACAAATTCCAACTCAACAAATAAGTATTAGTGAAACCCAACATCATTAACCAAGATTCTACATTAATAATCAAAACTCATACATTTTTCACCCTATTTCAACATAATCCTAAGATATATGTTTAGTTACTCATAAATTTTAAGGAAATAAATATACTAAAATGGTCATTCAAAGATTCCATTGAAGATGCAAACAAGAGTATTCTTCAATTTAACTTCAGTTACAACTAAACTCAATTGGAAAATTAACCACAATATTCTTGCCTAATTTAGTAGAGTTTCTACTAAGAAAAAACTTCAAAATCTTGTTGGTGATATCTTAAAAAGTGAAAAGGGTTTCGTCCTATAGAGAATTGGAACCA
Source organism: Capsicum annuum (assembly GCF_002878395.1). Lineage (NCBI taxonomy): Eukaryota > Viridiplantae > Streptophyta > Magnoliopsida > Solanales > Solanaceae > Capsicum > Capsicum annuum. The sequence continues at coordinate 110,828,427 of NC_061122.1, read as the reverse complement.
CCTGTGGGAAATGACAAATCTGTCCCTGGGCTATTTTCCGCTCAATGTAATCATCAGATCTTGATCGCGATCACGGTAAGCCCATTATGATCTCTATCTTAACTAATCTTGACTTATCGCGATCGCGACTCTCAGACTGCAATTGTGGTAATTGAGGGTGAATTCTTGCTCATGTGTTTTTTTAGCTTTTGCACTAACTCTTCCTTTTTAATTTCTTTTTAGCCCATTTCACTTCTTTTCTTCCCATCACTTATATACCAATAAACATGGGAATTAGTGCATTTAAATGACAAATTCATCTCATTAACACCTTTAAATCATAGTAGTGTGCATGAATTTGGGCGTCAGTGAGTGGTAAATTTACCACTCATCAATACCACCAACTTAGACCTTTGATTTTCCTCAAGAAAAACTATTTCTTAATCAATGAGACTATGCAGGTGTAAGCCCATTTAAATGACCAAACGATCATGATAACTTCAGACTTGATTAAAACCAACAAGTAGCTGCCAAGCATGGGAAAAGCTATTCTCATGACTCCCTTCAACATGAAATACAAATTTCAAGGATGCAAAAATTTTAAAGAATAATCAATGCAATAATCACCAACTTTCTAGAAATGACTCCCTATCGATAGCAATTCAACTATACTCCTTTACCTTATTTTTTGGAAGATGAAAATTTTGCTTGCCTCAAGTAGTCTACATGTCTCCTCATGAGAAGGAAATCCCACACACCAAATTATCTATTATGCAACAAAGGATTTAAATGGAAACACTCACTCTCATAAAAACTCTCTCAATGATAACAAGTACCATACCATACCATATATTTGCCCTTATTTTCAATTGCCACTACAATGAATACAATTGGTTGGAGATCTCAAAGGGTTTTTTTTGAGCTTGTAATGTAGGTTTGTGTAACACCCTGATTCACTGAACCGGAATGCTACACGGTGCTCATGACCTCGAGGGACCATAAGCTAAACAATGACTGATATCTATACCTGTAAACTGCATAATATCTCATAAAATATGCAGAAACATAAGCTGTAAGGCCATAAGGTTCAATACTAATACATATCTAAAAAATATGGTATAACAATACCAAAAAAGAACATAAATACTAAAGTCTAAACATCTAATCTGAAAGTCTAAACATCTAATCTGACATCTAGTCCAAAAGCCTCTAATTGAACTGAATACGGAGTTGATGGGACATGTCCCCAACTAACTCCAACTACTAAAATAAAGTGAAAACTGAAATAGAAATGAAATCATCATTTCCTCGAAGGATGAGGACTCACGTCTAACTCTGACTGCTGATCCTGGAATCTACTATTGATTTGGAGCTCATGCCTCTAAACCTATGGTGTAACATAAGAGAAAACACCATAGCACAAATGCGTCAGTACATCTGAATGTACTGAATATACGAGTGAGGTAGGCTAAATGCAAAGGGTTATATGCATGAAAAATACTGACTGATATGAATGTGAGAGTACATACATGCATACATAACTGTAACTGAACTCTTGAAGATACTGACTACTGAGTTTGAATACTGACAACATGAGTGTACTGATAATGAGATTCTAAAAGACTGAGTTTATTGATATTAATAAGTAATTCACTAATAAGTGATGGATCTGATACTGTATTACTAAATACTGGGAGACTGATACTATATTACTGATAAAAGAATGATTGTTTTTGATAGTTCAAATTATGAAAAACTGGTCTGATTGACTGTGTTTAACAGTCCTGAAGCTGAGTAATGATAGCATGAGTTTTGATAAATTTTGTGATTGATAGCATAAGTGACTGTATCTGACAGTCCATAAATCTGAAGAAAACTATCTAAGTTCAATTCTATTTCTGAGTTGACTGTATCTGACAGTCCTGATATACTAAAATCTGAAGAACTATTTGAGTTCTTTACTGAGACTAGGTAGCTATAGCTGATAGTCCTGAAATCTATAATTGAAACTGTGGGAAGTAGTTATCTAACCGACATGCCCCAAGTATGCTATAATAGCTAAGCTGGGGTCCAATCTCTGCCCCGACTGGAGGGTTGTCAATACCGCACCACTAGTAAGGACAACTGTTAGAACCCTATACTGGCAGGTACTCAAGTGAGAATGGTGGGAACCCTAAACTGATAGGTTAATCCACCTCATCAAACCTAATCTGATGGGTTAAGATATCTCAACCTACGCTGGCTACGTAGTTCAGGAACATAAGGATTTTTACTTGGAATCACACCCTGAACTGGCGAGTGAATTCCCATCCTTGGGTTCACTCGGTGCTAACCTCTACTCCCATCTGAAGGACACTGAACTGAATAACTAAGCTGAACTGAATAACTGAACTAAACTGATTAGCTGAACTGACACTGATTAACTGGACTAATACTAGTGGTATTGTTTAGCAGAGCTAAACTAAGTTTACTGGATTCCAATGACTGACGAAATGTACTGAGTTCTGAAGACTGGCTGAGAGTACTGAAGTTACTGAGATTGACTGTGAATACTGAGGTTGCTGAAGTTACTGAGATTACTAGACTACTGAGATTACTGAAATTTCTAAGTTTTCCTGAGTCACATGACTGACTGAATTCTATAGATCATGGCTTGACTGAGAGTATCGTGAAAACATGACATGACACTAGGCACACAACTATATTTTTCAACTACAAGTACCCCCAGGACTCGATGAAAGAATGACACAACTTGAATTTCTTGAGTACACGACCATCAATAAAAATCCATAATACATGAGTGGGGGATTTCATGAAGTACATGGTCATCATAATATCTATCATGAATAAGAATGCTTATAATCAAGTCATAAATCTCATATTCTAATATCATGGGCATTCCGACAACATATACTATTCATAACAATCGCATGGAAACCATTCAAGTATAAGGGAATGACAACATGTAACATTTAGTTCATATTGTAATGATTTAGGGATATTAAACTTCATCTATTTATTCAACATCTCAAACATTGTAGGAAAAGCATGGATATAATTCGCATACATAATTCATATCTTCATCATCATACATGCTTCATGCCGCTACCATAAGAATACATAATTATCATGGAAATTCATATTGAAGTGTATAGCTAACATGAATTTGTTATTTAGATATCATGAAGTCATGTAAATATGAAGTTCTAACATACTAGGCATTTTATCGAACACCTTGCATGCATTCTTTAAGGCATAGGTGGATTTCATTAAACTATACATCATGAACAACCAAATTTACATGTTTCCAATTCATATGATATCATGAATTCACAAAAAAACATATAAAGATTTCATCTTGGGAATCACCCAATATCAACAACATGATCATCAACACCCAACAATATAGAAATCATACTTTATAATAAAAAATAGGGTTTTTGAGCTTTATGGATGAAAGGGATCCATAAATCAACTCACGCATACTATTATATAGCAAAACAAACAAGCATCAACATGGGTATGATCATATAATCACAATCAACCAAGCTTTTGTATTTTAAAGATTGATTCTTGAACTCCACGGATGAAAGAAATCCGTGGATGAACACTACGCATACCTTAGAAGAAATATTCTTGATGATTGATGGAGGAATTTCCTTGGAATTGGATCTTCAAGCTTGATTGTGAAACCCTAGTTGTTTTTCTCCTATGGTGATCTTGGATGATGAGCTTTGAGATGTTAATAGGGTTGTAATATGATTAAAAGCTATATATTTTGTAGGGTTAAGTCTAGGGACGTGTAAGGAGTGTTAAAAGACTTAATTACCCTTAAAATAACTCAAAACGGAGTATTTTTTGCACCTGGAATTGACTTAGGCGGAGCCCAAGTGATTGAATAAGCTAGTTTAGGTGGTGCCTAACCAATCGCCTATGTCTGGGTTGGGCGGCGCCTAACCAATCGACTATCCTTACTGTCTCTCACGAAAAAGGGCATAACTTTTCGCTCGGGTATTGGATTAAGGAGAAATTAGTATCGTTGGAAAGCTAATTTAATTATATAAAATTTGGTGGGTATAAATATGCAGAAATACCATATTAACATTGAGTTATACTCTTTCAAAGATGAACCTTGCAAAATCGAACACTAAAACTTGATGGATTCAAAAACTCTTAGCTTGTATTACCTTAAGTGACTCATATGAACATGCTTAATGTATCACAAGATATATTATCACTAGGATACTCATTATAAGTCATGCACTAAAATGCTACTCACAGGATAGGAGGTTCTTACATAGGAAAAATGGTTCATCTCCTAGCTTAGAAACATACAGGGTATTACAATATCTCCCCCTTGGGAACGTTATTCCTCGAATGAAAATTAACTAAAGCAGGAGAGATGATAAGATGAAGTACATACAAGACATACACTACTGAAACATGGGTTTATGACTGGCATGACTAAAAGCTGAGCACAACATACTGAACATGCATATCTGATGAACGGGAAGCTGATTCATGAATATAAGACTGAGGATTCTAATAAAGTAAGTTTTCTCAAAATGAGAATGCATATCTGATGCACAACTGAAAGGCTAAATCCATGCATATATGATCCATGGTTATATGACTGACATAATACGTGAATACATAACTGAAAGTACTAATGAGCAGATCACACATATCTGGTGCGTGAATTCATGACTAAACTTACTCATGAACATGCAATGGTAAAGGTATCAAGTTTGAACTGAAAACTGAGCATAGAACTGAATACCAAGTTTGGCACTAAAATATGAACATGAGAACGAGTAAGTTTAAGGAAAATTGTTACCTTGAACTGATAATACTGATAAGTTTGAGATTAATTACTCCATATACATGATCGGAAACATGAGAACATAACTAAGTCTGGGACGTGGTAGATATACTGAATATCATGATCTGAACTGAATCTTGAAAACATGGCATACGACGGAAGTTAGAGTTTGAGGGTTAACTTATGAGTACCCCTTCTCCAAACTGGATTCATCAAAAGAAAATAGAGCAGCATGTTTATGTCATGAAAGTTTTGAGGGTATAATGTATCTCCCCCTTGGGACACTATGTCCCTCAAAGAATACTGACTTGGATGAGCTATTGAGGGAAATTGAGGTGATGCGCAAGACACCTAGGAACTGAGTCATGACTGAATAGCTAGGATCTGAAACTAAGACATAATACATGAACTAAGCTAAACACGAGTGCATAAATACACTAACTTATCTAATTAACTGAGTAGAATGAGATATCTAAGCATGGATTCATGAAGTCTGTATTATTTTTGAATGCTAGACCAAGCATACGACATGACTCTGAGGTATTCTATAAAATGGGGTAGTGAAACACTGATAACTGAGTACTGACAACCTGAATGCTATGGTCAAGCATATCTGGAACTGAATTGAGTTTCAAATCTGGTTACTGAACTGAAGATTACATTATAACTAAGCCTATAGCTAGTATAGAAGTACTGAATTCAAGGACTGAACACTGATCACTGAGTGATGGATACTGAAACTATAATTGAGTTGGCAACTGAGTTTTTGATGGCTACATTCTAGGGATTGACATAAGTCAAGGATCTAAATGTACACTTACACTTTGTACTTTCCCAACTTCTAAATACAACCCCTTGCTAGACGTTTACTTGCACATTTATCATGACATTCAAGCCTATCTTCACAACTACACCCTCGTGTAAAGTAAGCATGCAACAATCTTCTCTTATCTAAATAATTGCTCATCACTACACTGTTCCATAAGGAGAGCTAACTGGAGAAGTAAATTAGGAGGACCTGAAACATGAATAAATACAAACTAAACTTGACACACGACTGAAACTTGAGGAATAAAATATTAATAGTTTGGATTTGCCAATAAGGTCTGAACTGAGGATATACATGACATAGTCTAAATATATCTGATCTTTAGGGGCATAACATGAGTCATGGAAGCTAAGTATACTGGAAAGCATGGTATGCGTACATGAGTCATGAGCTTCATGACCTGAGTCTAGAGTTTTCTGTACTCGTGGGACATGATTCGAATACTGAGGAAGCTGGAACTGAACCCCTTATACTGGGAACTGAAGGCGCACATAATCCCATGAAAAGTATGTGAAAGTAGATTGTTGTCATGGAACATGACTCGTACTATAGAGTAAAAGGGACTCCTTATGCTGGAAATTGAATTCATATATGATTATAGTTCGTGACCATAGAGTTGGTATGCAATGCCTGAGTTGGTTTTGTAATAGCTGAAGTGAAAAAATCTGCACTGAGATGAGAATGGGTCTGGAATTGTCTTTCCTTACTGCTTTCTATACATACTGGATCTACTACTGAAATCTGAGGTCTTGGATTAGGTACTTGATCTACCATCACATACCTACATTATGTTCAACACCTGTCTGTCTTACTAAACACATCATCTGATTCTGTTTCCTCATATACTGATAATATCACCTTTATACCTTCATGCTTAATTTTGAGTTAATAAACTTAAGTGTTTAGCTCGTACTGTTCAAGCCTACTGATCTAATCCCCATGAATACATAATCTGATCAAATAGAATAATACTATCCCAACTCTACTACTGCTAAACTTCTAGGTTCAAGAATGAGTTCTCATAACCATGAATAAAATATGTACGACCTTGGAATTATAATGAACTGATGGGATACTATTTGAGTCTGTGGCTAATCCCATAACTGACTGTAGGTACTGTCTGAGAAAGCCCTGTCTTTAGGACTTTGAACTTCACTATTTCTATTACCTTGAAAGTAAGGTAAAGTGAACATGAGGGGTGCATGATATGAATCTACATGGTTTCCTTAAAGAAACTTGCCATAGCACGATACTGAGACATGAAAGAAGGGAAACTATTTCTAAAACATCTTATAGCCTCTTGCACATAAGTGTGGCGCACAACACGCCCATGTACAAGACTCTACTTGATGTAGCTTTCAGACTTCCTAGGACACTGTTGAACCTTAGGCTCTGATACCAAGTTTGTAACGCCCCGATTCGCTGAACCAGAATGCTACACGATGCTCATGACCCCGAGGGACCACAAGTTAACCCATGATTGATATCTGTAACTATAAACTGCATAATATCTCATAAAATATACAGAAACATAAACTGTAAGGTCATAAGGTTCAATACTGATACATATCTGAAAATATGGTATAACAATACCAAAAAGGAACATAAATATTAAAGTATGAACATCTAATCTGACATCTAGTCTGAAATCCTCTAACTGAACTGAATATGGAGTTGATGGGATATGTCCCCAACTAACTTCAACTATTGAAATAAAGTGAAAATTGAAATAGAAATGAAACCATCATGTCCTCGAAGGATGAGGACTCATATCTAAATCTGAATGCTGATCGTGGAATTTACTGCTGATTTGAAGCTCATGCCTCTAAACCTATGATGTAACATAAGAGAAAGCACCATATCGCAAATGTGTCAGTACGTTTGAATATACTGAGTATATGAGTAAGGTAGGCTAAATGAAAAGGGTTATATGCATGAAAAATACTGACTGATATGAATGTGAGAGTACATACATGCATACATAACTGTAACTGAACTTGTGAAGATACTGACTACTGAGTCTGAATACTGACAACAAAAGTGTACTGATAATGAGATTCTGAAAGACTAAGTTTACTGATATTAATATGTAAATCACTAATAAGTGATGGATTTGATACTGTATTACTGAATACTGGGAGTCTGATACTATATTACTGATAAAGGAATGCTTGTTTTTGACAGTTGGAATTATGAAGAACTGGTCTGATTGACTGTATCTGATAGTCCTGAAGTTGAGTACTGATAGCATGAGTTCTGATAAATTTTGTGATTGATAGCATAAGTGACTGTATCTGACAGTCTATAAATCTGAAGAAAACTATCTGAGTTCAATTCTATTTCTGAGTTGACTGTATCTGACAGTCCTGATATACTGAAATCTGAAAAACTATCTGAGTTCTTTACTGAGACTGGGTAGCTATAGCTGGTAGTCCTAAAATCTATAACTAAAACTATGGGAAGTAGTTATCTAACCGACATGCCCCAAATATGCTATAATAGCTAAGCTGGGGTCCAATCTCTGCCCCGACTGGAGGGGTGTCAATACCGCGCTACTGGTAAGGATATCTGTGAGAATGCTATACTGGCAGGTACTCAAGTGAGAATGGTGGGAACCCTAAACTGATGGGTTAAGCCACCTCATCAACCCTAATCTGATAGGTTAAGATATCTCAACCTACGCTGGCTACGGAGTTCTGGAACACAAGGATTTCTACTAAGAATCACACCCTGAACTGGCGGGTAAGAACTCGGTGCTAACCTCTACTCCCATCTGAAGGACACTGAATTGAATAACTAAGCTGAACTTAATAACTAAACTAAACTGATTAGCTAAACTGATACTGATTAACTGGACTGATACTAATGGTATTATTTAGTAGAGCTAAACTAAATTTACTGGATTCCAATGACTGATGGAATGTACTGAGTTCTGAGGACTGGTTGAGAGTACTAAAGTTACTGAGGTTTACTGTGAATACTGAGGTTGCTGAAGTTACTGAACACTGAGATTACTGGATTACTGAGATTACTAAGATTTCTAAGTTTTCCTGAGTCACATGACTGACTGAATTCTATAGATCATGGCTTCACTGAGAGTATCGTGAAAACATGACATGGCTCTAGGCACACAGCTATATTTTTCGGGTACAAGTACCCCCAGGACTCAATGGAAGGAATCTGACATAACTTGAATTTCTTGAGTACACGACCATCAATAAAAATCCATATTACATGAGTGGGGGATTTCATGAAGTACTTGGTCATCATAATATCTATCATGAATAGGAATTCTTATAATCAAGTCATAAATCTCATATTCTAATATCATGGGCATTCTAACAACATATATTATTCATAGCAATCGCATGGAAACCATTTAAGCACAAGGGAACGACAACATGTAATATTTCGTTCATATTGTAATAATTTGGGGATATTAAACTTCATGTATTTATTCAACATCTCAAACATGGTAGGAAAAGCATGGATATAATTTGCATACATAATTCATATCTTCATCATCATACATACTTCATGCCGCTACCATAAGAATACATAATTAGCATGGAAATTCATATTGAAGTGTATAGCTAACATGAACTTGTTATTTAGATATCATGAAATTATGTAAATATGAAGTTCTAACATACTAGGCATTTTATTAAACACCTTTCATGCATTCTTTAAGGCATAGGTGGATTTCATCAAATTATACATCATGAACAACCAAATTTACATGTTTCCAACTCATATGATATCATGAATTCACAAAAAAACATATAAAGATTCCATCTTGGGAATCACCCAATATCAACAACATGATCATCAACACCCAACAATATAGAAATCATACTTTATAATAAAAAATAGGGTTTTTGAGCTTTATGAATGAAAGGGATCCATAAATCAACTCACACACACTATTATATAGAAAAACAAACAAGCATCAACATGGGTATGATCATATCACCACAATCAACCAAGATTTTGTATTTTAAAGATTGATTCTTGAACTCCACGGACGAAAGGAATTCATAGATGAACACTACGCATACCTTAGAAGAAAGATTCTTGATGATTGATGGAGGAATTTTCTTGGAATCGGATCTTTAAGCTTGGTTATGCAATTCTAGTTGTTTTTCTCCTATGGTGCTCTAGATGTTAATAGGGTTGTAATATGATTAGAAGCTATATATTTCGTAGGGTTAAGTCTAGGGACGTGTAAGGAGTGTTAAAAGACTTAATTACCCTTAAAATAACTCAAAACGGAGTGTTTTTGCACCTGGAATTGACTTAGGCAGCGCCCAAGTGATTGCCTAAGCTAGGTTAGGCGGTGCCTAACCAATCGCCTATGTCTGGGTTGGGCAGCGCCTAACCAATCGACTATCCTTATTGTCTCTCACGAAAAAGGGCATAACTTTTTGCTCGGGTATTGGATTAAGGCAAAATTGGTATCGTTCAAAAGATAATTCAATTATATACAATTTGGTAGGTATAAATATGTAGAAATACCATATTAAAATCAACTTATACTCGTTCAAAGATGACCCTTGCAAAATCGAACACTAAAACTTGATGGATTCAAAAACTCTTATCTTGTATTACCTTAAGTGACTCATATGAACATGCTTAATGTATCACAAGATATATTATCACTAGGATACTCATTGTAAGTCATGCACTAAAATGCTACTCACAGGATAGGAAGTTTCATACGTAGGAAAAATGGTTCGTCTCCTAGCTTAGAAACATACAGGGTAGTACTGTTCGGGAAAGGATATGATATCATTTGGGTACAAAGTGACTTCACCTACCTTAAACATCTACATCATAATATTTAACCAAACTTTTGACCATGGACCACTTCATTTGTTTCCGAAATTCACACATGCCTACTTTTGCTACCTTGATTTACCCATTCCCTTGAAAGCATTCTCTTTTTGACTATTTTTTTTTTGCAATATATGCTATTCCTTATTTTGATGAATCCTTTATTTTTCATTTTTTCACTTTCTCCCTTTGCTTAGCCTTTTAGGCATCTACTTATAATATCATGGCCCAAGGTAACTTCTTCCAAAACTTACCACCCTTAACATAGGCATTTGGCCTCAGGTTTTATTTTTTAAGTTCAAGGTGGGTAGGGTTCAAAAGAGGAATAAACTTTAAATAGTTCAAGGCTTGTAATGTGGTTGCCAAAGAACGTCTTGAAGGCTCAAAATGGGTAACTAAAGATACTATTCTATGTATGGGTAGGCTATTTTGGATAAAATGGGTTCCTATATTCACAAAGAAGGCCTAAGATCATTTTATCAACCAAGCATAATCACAATTAGCCTTGAAAGACTAACGGGGAAAGTTCTAGATGATACAAGTATGCATGAGAGATACACAATTACGCTCACCACACATGATATGCAGAATTTTCAAAGAGGTTCAATTGCATTTCCTACTAAAAAAAAGGAAGTTCTTACCATATACTACAAACTAAGGACTTTGGAGTCACAGAAAGAGCTAAAGTATTGTGACAAAATTATTCACGTCCATGCCCTTGGTTTTAAAAAATTTTTGGACAGAGGGGGGGGGGGGGTGTTTGCTTCACATTTACACCACACAAAATTTGTTATTGATGGCACCAAACCAAGCCATCATCTTATAATTTGGATCTCATGGGGGAAATCATATGGCTGCTCAGACTTCACCATAGGTAAAGGGCAATCCCAAAACTCTAATGCTACGGGTACATAGACTTCCCCTACATCTATGGAATGAAACTAAATCACGATAATTTTTTCTTAAGAATGTAGTCACTCAATCTATCATAGGGAAAGACTCGTCTGATATCATCATATGCAAGATTAAAATAAATTAAAAGTCTAAGAATGAAACAAATAACTAATCCATGAAACCCGAGCACCATCAGAGTGCTCGAATATTACAACCCAGAATAAAAATAAAAATCCTCTAAATCAACATAAAAACATCCACAAATATCTCAATAATACAGACCAAATAAAAAAATATGGAGATAGGTACCCCAACTAAAATCTTGCAGTGACCTCACTGCATAATCAAGAAGGCATCAAGAGAGAAAAAGGTTACTCTCTGTAATCGCAATCAAGAACTGTTGTCGCCATCGATCTTAGAATCATCTCTAGCACCATTTGAGTCTGGCCACTTAGCTGAGACTTCATTATCACTATCATATCTAGAAGAAGAAAGTCTGTCTCTGGGTTTCAGGACCTTCCAAAGGCCCTTTACCCCCTTCAATATCTTTGTGGAAAATTTATCTCTCTTCTTCTCCCTCTTCTTCATCTTCTTATGCGAGTCCCTAAGATCCCTGTGTGAATGTTCTAGAAATTAGTGATAGCACTTAACTTACACATCAATTTAGTGTAAGGCAATCTTTGTCAATATATTTACCCAACTTTGGAGTCGGGGTCGAATCCACAAGGAACAATTTGAGTAGCGATTAAACTAATTTGAAACTAAAGATACAAATTAAATTCAAACAAATGATACAAAAAGATAAAATGGGGGTTTGTAATGATTGAACAAAATTTATTAACACGCGCGTTCTCTTTAGAAACTCCAAGCTAAAATTCCAGTGTTTCAAATCAATGATAGAGAGAAACTAGGGTTTTGATGACTATGATTATTATTCCCCAATGAAAAATGACAGCAGTATTGGGTTCTTATGACTTATGGGAAACATCAAATTATCAGTTTCGACAGTCCATCTAAGTGTTTCTCAACCTACTTAGATGTTGAACTCCCTAATTCTCTCAAACTTAGGAAATCATTCTATTCATACTGATTTTATCTCAAGTTGATCAATCTTGTTACAACATTAATCATTAGATAGGAGGTTAACCTTCCAAAATCCTTGTTGATAATTCTCTATCTTTAGTTTATTTCTCAGTTTGAGCAAATCAACATAAGGCGGGATTTATTATCTGCAACCAATAAATAACAATCATAACTAAGGAATTATCAAGATGTCCCTACAATCACTCAAACCCTAACCAACTATTAAATCCATGGGGGAATAATAATAGATCCTACAACCCTAGTTGTGGGTTTTAGTTCCATATGAGAAGTTGATTCTCTTCTAAGTTCAAGAGAAAATTCCCACAACCAAATCAAAGAGTTGAAAATTAAATCCTCAATTTTTGAGCCCCAAAAAGAGGTGTCTTTGCCTTTTCAAAATAAGTTCAAGATGTTCCACCCCTTTTTTTCTTAGAAAACCCTCACATATGCTTTAAATACTTCATCCTAATTATGGAAAAAAAATTACAAATCACAGTATTTTTTTGGAAAAATGACGACGTGTGTGACGACTTATTAGGAGTCTGACGACTTATCAGAAATGTCATCAGCTTCTTCTCCAAGTTTGATGATTTTTGCCTTAGGATGACAATGACACTCTGACTGCTTATGAGGAGTCTGATGACTTATCAGAATTATCTCAGGTCCTTTTCTACTTTCACAATTTTTGCCTTGGGATGACGACATTCCTGATGGCTTATCAGACGTCTAATGGCTTATTAGGGAATATCATCACACTTCTACTCCCACTACCTCACACTGTCTACAACTGATGATGAAGCCTGATGGCTTATCATACATGTGATGACTTATCGGAATTGTCGTCGCTTCTTCACTTTAAGTTCTCAAGCACTCCCCAAGCCTGACGAAGATCCTGACGCTTATCATAACTCTGACGGCCTATCACAAGTTGTCGTCATTTCTTCCAGCTGAATCTCATTCTGTACTAAGGCAGACGGCAACTCTGATAGCTTATCACAAGGCTGACGACTTATCAGACAAGTTGTCAGCTATACTTCCCCCTCTACTTGCTCAGAAACCAACTCTTTTACTTCCATTATTGCTAGTTCTCTTGCATCTCGACTTTTACTGCAATATCAAAGAGAAAACAATCAAAAATGATAAAAGTTGCTCAAGACTTTGCAATTATTCTCAGTTAAAATCCTCAAATATGTTAGCATCTGCTCACACATCAATAAGTAGTCCTTCTAATAGTATCCCCCTTCTTCTTCTGATCCTTCAGATATATCTCATTGTCGAACCGAGCAACATAGGAATGACGGATGGTGGAAGACTCTCCCGAACCCTGAGGGAGCTTGGATACTAGCTCTTTGATCGCTTTCATCTCGCCTAAGATCTCATCAAATGGCCTTGCTATGGATGGCCTATATGAATCCACATCATCTTTACTAATCTCTAAATTTCGTGTTCTTGCACTTCCCAGGAGCTCCCTCTCTTTGGATCTTCAGTGGGTAGATGGGAGTTTTGAGAGAGACCCAACTATCTTCCAGGAACTTTTTAATCAATGGTGGAAACAAAAGCATGGGCCCTTTTTGTTTCTATAATACTAAATCTCCATGAGCATAAACCAGCCAACATTCAGAGAAATGTTGTCTAAGAGGCAGGCCACCATCTGAGCACGCATAGTTGGGTCATTTATTAGGTTGGTCGAGGGGGAGACTCTTCTACAGATAATGGTCAGTCGGATCCTTACTTTGGCTGTGAAGTCACTTATTAGAATCCCTGTCTTAGTGATAGCCCATGGGACCTCTCTCCCTGGGCATAAATACTTAGCTAGCCAGCTCTAAAGAGCACAATCCTTGGCCTCAGAGCCACTCATGTCAACATTGTCCAACTCATAAACTTCATTGATTCACTTGGTCCCAAAATAAACCTCTCTTCCCCCTAATTATTACCACTAGGTTAGGGTTAGAGAGATCTACTACATTGAGATTCACGTAGAACTCCCTTACCCAGTTTTCATTTGCCTGGCATGGTTCTGGGGAAAAGAAAATCCATCATGTAGTCTCCATCCTCTTACAGAAGCCCGAGAGTTTCTCGAACACCAATTCTAGTGAGATCTCCCTCTCAGGCAATAACTTCTTTCTCAAGAGGTCCTCATAATATGTCGCATAACATTCTGAGGGCATGAGATGATGGTTATCATAGGCTGACATTTGGTACTTGGGATTCACACACAAGGCATTAGTTTATAAGGAAAATGTAAGGAACATGTGTTATTTAACTTTATTAAATTGAAGGAAGGGCTTATGGGACATGGGAAGGCTCAAAATTCAAAACCTGAGTTTTGGACTAGTCTATCAGATTGGTCTTGGTTATTGCAATCATAATTTGACTGCATCGCAATGCAATTCTTGAGATAGGTCAAGATTATGCTCTCAGTTATCGTGATCGTGATCGCAGTAACTGAGGCATTTTTTATCAACTTCCTAGACTCCTAAACTTCCAATTTCATTGCCCATTTATGCTCTATATCAAAGATTTTTCATTAAAAACATAAAACATAGTCCCTAGATATTCAATCATGCCCTTAGAACATGTGAAATTAATTAAGGAATTCGTTCGGGCATTTAATCAAACACTTGGTATGCATAATCTATTTCTATTATTTTAAACAATTTTGGGTACTCAAGACTTCCTGAAGTATGTGCACATAACTAACAACAGCTAACCACACCAAGCAAGCACAATGACTCAAAAATTTAGCATGAAAAGTTCAATTGTAGGCCAATCCTAAGACATGAGTTCTAAGGCCTACACATATGCATAAAAAGAGAATCAGAAGCACATACCGATTAAGAGATGCAAAGAGAGATGCAATGCACAGTTTGGATGCTATAAATATGACAAAAACGTGCAAATTAAGAGAAAATTTGAAAAAGTTTGAAGGGTAAATGGGTGGAGGTACAACTGTTTGATTTTTGAAACAACCGCAATTACGATAGCGATTGGGGGACCGTAATTGTGAAACTCGTGTTATCACAATTGTGAACCCCGTACCATCATAATTGTGATAACCGAGGCTATTTCTGCTTCCCTATTTTTAATTATTCAGTCCATTACTCAAATACACCACACTACCCCTTTCTCAACCTCATTAAAAACATCTCATAGTACCACAATTTCAATCAAAATTTAAAGGATACAGACCTCTTTTGTGGCATTAATGGGTTGCCTCCTATCCAACGCCTAATTTATCATCGCGACACGACATTCTTCAACTTTTAAGGTGGATCCTTGAGGGACCCATTATCTACCTCCATGTCCACTACATCAATGATGGACACCACTTGTAGTTCCATGGGTTGTTTCTTAGTCTTACATACTTGAAAGGACACTTCATTACTTTGAACCCAAAATTTTATTTCTCCTTACTCCATAGAAATAATAGCTCTTCTGGTTATAAGGAAAGGTCTCTAAAGGATAATTGGAATCTCTTGGTCGATTTCATAATCAAGCACAATGAAGTTCGTCGGAAGAAGAAAATGATCTGCCTTCACCAAAACATCAAACAAAACTCCAACCAGTCTCTTGATAGACCGATCCACCATCAAAAGCCTCATTGTTGTTGGAGTAGGAGTGCCCAAACCAAGTCTTCGATAGATTTCATAGGACATGAGAATGATGTTTGCACTAAGGTCACATAAGTTTTCTCAAATTTATGTGTCCCTATGATGCAAGGTATTGTATACGCCTCAGGACCTTTCTTCTTTTCCGCTATAGTTCTAGTCATGATAGTGCTACACCCATGGGTAACTTCAATGGTTTCTCCATCAATAAAACTTTTCTTTGACATCAACTTCTTCTTTAGCTTAGTATATCCTGGGATTTCTTGAATGGCCTCTAGCAATGAAAAATTATTTGAAAGATTGCTAAGCTTAATAAAGAACTTCTTGAATTTGACATTATCTTTCTTTTTTTGGAGTCTTTAATAGAATGGAGGAGGAACCTTCATGGTAGGAAATGGATCACTTTGTGGTTCATCTTTCTCAACAACCTTAGGATCTCTATCTTCATCAACCATTTCTTTCATTATCATTTTTTTTCATCCCCTACTTGAGAATTTGGAGCATCTTTATTTGAATCAACCACATACTTCTTCTTCACATTTTTTTATTCAATATTTGTCTCTTTTTAACTTTACCCACATAATCACTAAGGGTTCTTCCACTCTTAGTGATGATTTCCCATACTTGAGAATCATCTTTTAGATTCACAATGGTATCACTAGAAAGGCCCCTTTTTTAGTCTAACATTAAGTTAGGTGTAGATTTAGCCTTTTTGAGTCTCCAAATGTTTGATTGACGCAGAGAGTGATACAACCGTTTGGTTGATTTGTGAAAAATTGCCTTTAAATTCTCTAACTATATTATTCGTTCCCTCCACTCTCATCAACATTCTTGCTAACACATCCCCGATCTTGATTTTTTTGGGATTAACGAAATCAGACTCTTTGCCCTTTACTCGGTCATGAGGGGCACATATCGATCATACTCTCTTTCATTGTTCCTCAAATCACGATCTATATCCCTATCACGTTATTCCCATTCTCTTTCATGGTCGGTCCAACCTTCCCACCTTGTCTTTGGTAGGCCGGGCGGGAACTCCCCAGATAGTTAGCCAAGTATCTAATTTCTTCATCAAGACTCTTGGCCTCTTCTTCAACATATACCTTGGATGCCATGACATTTACCATTTTTGTGGGTGCATCCATCACATGTTTTGTTAGGAGTTCTAATTGTATTATTATTTTTGCCATGTTTTCTCCCTCTCTTCTTATTTCTTTCTTTGCTTTTTATCAACATAGGGGATGGTAGGGGACCTTTTAGCTACCTCGGTGTCCCGAGTATGCCACCCCCTATTTTGCTTTATGACTTCCTCAAGCAAGTTTGAAGCCACATTAAAAGACAACTTCACAAGTGGCCCCCCAGTCGTATTATCCACCACGGTTTTGTTTAGTTGATCCAAATTCTGGTAGAATTTTTGGAGAACATATTATCCGGGACCACATGGTTAGGAAATTACACAAGCTTTCTATTTAATCTCTCCCATACCTCATATAAAGGATCTCCATTCAATAATCGATGAAAGTTTGTGATTTAGTCATGTAATTACAACATCTTTATGATGGGATGTATTGATATAAGAAAACATCGGATAGTTCCTTCTATGATGTGATTGATCAAGTGGGAAGAGATAGTAGCCATAATACCGCCTCACCTATAAAAGAAAATGGAAAGAGGTGCAACCATATGGATTCTTGTGAGATGTGAGCAATTTTGAACAGAGCACGCACTTCAAATAAATTTTTTAAGTGAAAATTTGGGTCTTCATGAGAATGAACCCCAAAGACCTTTTATTTAAAGCATGTGCAACATAATACTCGTGATGTGGAATACCCCATTCCCTTGATTAGCTGGGATATGGATAACACTCGCACGCCCAACATCAAGGAGTTGCTCCTCATCATCAAGGGGACCATCGAAGGTCCCAACATTACTTGCATGATCACTCACTATGTCATGGACACTATTGAAATCACCTAAAAAAAACAACAACCTAAATAAATAACAACCACTACCGGTAAACTCAAAGCTACTATCAATACCGTACAAGTTAAACCAAGTTTTACTCCCTGGCAACGACGCTATTTTGATCATGCTCAACTTACTCCATGATTTATGGGCAAGGAGATCGTGGTCAAATATAATAACCCAACTTGAGTTGGGGTCGAATCCTCAAGGAGTGGAGTTTGTCTTCAAATCATATGGGTGTTAAGAGCTACTAGAGATATACCCAAAACGTAAACAAAATAAAAAAAAAAACATAAATTTAAATGGGAGGGGGGGGGGGGTTTGGTTTGGAAGGTTGTTTTAGGAAAATCTAACTATATTACCAGTTAAGAGCAACAAAAAAGGGTAATATTCCAATAGAAGAATAGTCTAGGGATTATGTTTTCTTAGGGGCAAATAATGCAAGTATTTATGATAATCAAATGAAAATTCTAGTTAATGACTATATAGGTAGGCTAGCTTAGGGGTTTTGATGCAAGTTTTTTAATCAACCACCAAAAATTTCACCCATGGACTCTTTCAGATACCTCATGGGTGTGGCAAACAAATCCACCCACAACCTCAATTGGACATTCCTATTTCTAGGAAGATGCTCAAGACATAGCAAACTCACAATACATCCCTATTTCTAAGATATGTAAAGAAATAAGCTAATGTTTATTTATTGATCGCTAAAACCTTGTCACCCTTATCCCTCTTTCAAGGATGATATAGGATCCATAAGCATACTCACATCCCTCTTTCAAGGATGATATGAGATTTTTGGAATTTAGAATTTTCACCCACAAATTCCCACTCAACAAACAAGTATTCGTGAAGCCCAACAACATTAACCAAGATTCTACACTAATAATCAAAACCCATACATATTTGTACCCTATTTCAATATAATTCTAATATAGATGTTTAGCTACTCATGAATTTTAATGAAAGAAATATACCAAAATGGTCATTCAAATCTTCCATTGAAGATGGAAACAAGAGTATTCTTCAATTTAACTTCAATTATAAGTAAACTCAATTGGAAAATTAATTGCAATCTTGTTGCCCAATTTAGCAGGGTTTCTACTAAGAAAAAACTTCAAAATCTAGTTGGAGATATCCCAAAAAGTGAAAGGTTCTTTTTCCTATAGAGAATTGGAACCAGCTATGGAAAATGACAAATCTGCCCCTGGGATACTTTTTGCTCAATTGCGATTGCCGGAGCTTGATCGCGATTGTGGCTCCCGCAATTGCGATGAGCCCATCATGATCGCCATCTTGACCTGTCGCAATCGCAGTCGTCATACCATGATCACGGTAACTAAGGGTCAATTCCTGCTCATGCCTTTTCCAGTTTTTTGCACTAACTCTTCCCTGTTTGATATCTTTTTAATTTATTTCACTTCTTTTCTTCCCATCACTGATATATCTACAAAACATGGGAATTAGTATATTCAAATGATAAATTTGTCTTATTAACACCTTTAAATCATAGTAGTGTACATGAATTTAGGCTTCAATAAGTGGTAAATTTACCACTCATCAATCATTAATCTCAAAGATAATATCACTATTAAACCTCACCTCACAGTTGGTTGCATACTCACCATTCTCTTCAAGAACTTTCATATCCAGTGGTGATACATCACTGATCTATCTTTCTAAAAACTTTCTCATTTGATTCATCCTTTTCATGACTTTGACTCTTATTTCCTCTAACATAGTGATAATTGATTTAAACCTAGCACCCAAAATCCAACTGTTAAAAGTCTTAGACATGTTGTTCTTAACCATATCACACTTGTTATTTTCTTTAAATAAAGCCCTACACCATTCTTCTTTATTGTATTTAAGCAAATCTTTCAAAATGTCATCTCTCAACTCACTTATTTCATTATGTTTTACTTGCAAATATACTTTAATGATGTCATGGCAACTTGCCAGAGTTTTTTCCTCCCCTTTTCACCCCTCCATTCTTTCAATTAGCCTATATATGTCTAGCAAACCATCTATGCTTAACATGTTGTAGTAGATCATTAAGTGCCAAATGAAAACCCTAACAAACAATATAAAATAGTAGTTTAATATCAATTATTGCACCAAATTGAAAAAGATATAACTAAATTGTGATACATCATAGTTTTTTCATATCAGACATTATTGTCAATCCTTCACCTCTAGTTTTTGTAAGCTCCAAATCATGTTTGATGTACCTAAGAAACTAAGATCATGTATCTTTGGTTTATTTATCAACTACTGTCTATGCTACAGGTTACATCTGATTATTTTCTGCCATAACTACTGTACCATTAGAAATATTTTTATGCAAATAAATTACATTCTTTTCTTTATTAATTTTCTGACCTGACACTTGTTCATATCTGTCTAGAGCTCCTGTAACCAACTATAAAGTACCCACTTCATCTTTACACAATATGATCATATCATCAGCAAAAGTCAGATGATTTATTTTCATACTACCCTTTGGCATACCAAATATTTTGAATTCTTTTCTTTGAATCAATGTCTTCAAACTCCTAGATAACACCTCTACTCTTATTATGAATAAAGTAGGAGACAATGAATCCCTTATTTCAAACCTCTTGAAGATTTAAAGAAATCTTTAGACTGTCCATTCAACAATATTGAATACCAATTACTCCCCACTAGCCTGTATATCCTGTCTATTATTGCTTCACAAAAATCAAAATTTCTCAAAACTTTTGTAAGAAATAAACACTCTACCCTGTCATAAGCCTTCATCATGTCTAACTTAACGACCATGTTGGAAGGTTTACCTATTTTACTTATTTCTAATATTATTTTATGTACCACCAGAATATTTTGTGCAATGCTTCTCCCTTGTACAAACCTAGCTTGTTCTTCTGAAATTAAAAGTGGCAACAATCCCTTAATTCTCTCATGAATAATTCTTAAAAATATTTTATTCACAAAATTACTATGAGATATGGGCCTCATGTTAGAAAAAATATTCACTACCAACTTCTTTGGTAATAGTACCAAATTAATATAAGTAATGAACATTGGAAATTCAAATCCACAAAAAAAGCTACTATCATTTTATATATGTTCTTTCCTATTATATCCCAAGCATCTTAATAAAAAGCAACAGTCATCCCATCAGGTCCTCCTGCACTGTTTCTATTCAACCCCATAACAACAACTTTAGCCTCCTCAAAGCTTGGTATTTTTGTTATCTCCTCATTTTGTTCTACAGATACTAGCGTAGGTAATTCATCAAGCAAAGAGAAATCTTCTACATCCTTCTTCTTTGTGAATTACTTATGAAAGAACTCTGTAGCTATATTTGTAATGTCTGCCTGTTGTTCCATTCACACACCTTCATCATTCTATATTCACTTTAGTGTGAGTCTGATCTTTCTCCCTCTTACAATTGTGTGAAAGAACTTGGTATTTCTCTCAACATCCTTAAACCATTCAAAACCAATTTTTTGTCTCCAAAAATCTTCCTCCCTTTTGAGTTGTACAGTTACTTCTTCCTGTGATTTAATTAATCTTTCCCTATTATTACCTACTGAATTTTTTTCAAATTTTTTCTCTCTAACCTTTATGATTTCCTCCAAGGTTGCAATTCCATGAAAAATGTTCCCAAACTTCTCTTTACTCCAAAGAATCAGAGCTGATTTTGTCTTTTTCGACTTCTATTAAAACAAGATAAATAGATTACCTTCTATATCAGGACACTAATTCAGTCTTATTATTTCCATACAAGATTCTTCCTTCAATAAGAAATTAAAAATTTGAATGATCTCACTATCTGCTCCTTCACATTGCTGAATTGAAGAAATAATGGAGAATGATTTAAACCACTTCTTACCAAATATTCTACTTCCATGTTTGGAAATAATTTCTGCATTTTGTCACTACACAATACTCTATCCAACCTTTTAAATATACAATCATTACTTGCTCTTTCATTCCACCATGTATATTTACATCATGTGAAACAACTTTCTTCAAGATTGCACAAGTTTTTTCAATGATTAAAATCTTGAGTTTCATCTATGGTAACAGGTAAACCTCCCAGTATTTCTTCATCATTCCTTATAATATTGAAGTCCCCTTCTAGTAATCATGGCTCTTAAATAGATAGTGCCGTATCACCTAAGGATCCCTATAGTCTCAGCCTTTCATTCTGAGTACAATTTTGTATATACTAATGTAACTACAACTACTATTCCAACATTTTGATCTCTAACTTTATAGTCATCTATTTATCTTCATCTCTAACCATACTATATTCTACAATTGAATCCATAAAGGCCCATATCTCACCTAATGTATTCACTACTGTATGCTGCATACCCAATTTTTTTTATATTCTTCAATGTTGTGGCTCTTCGAAAATGGTTCCATCAACCCAGTAAAATAAAAATCATGTATCTTTTGTAATGTTATTATTCTGGTAAATGTTTTTTGGGTGTTCATAGACCTTATGATTCTAATCAAGGCATTTATCTTAATTTTGATTTTAAAGTATGGTTCCTTATCTATATTATGACTAAACTTGTATTTTTACCTTTCCTCTATTGTTTTCCTTGCTTTGCTTTCATTGAATCTATCTTCTTAGTAGAGAAATTAGCTTCAATAACTACTTTATCTATTTTATCTTCCAAATCTACCCAATCCAAATCTTTTTTATTTTTATTGCAACTGTCAATCATTTTTTCTGTTTGTATTGTTATATGAAATAATCCTTCTATCACCATAATATCTTTAGTGACATTCTACTGGTCCAACCATTAGCTCTTCTACCTTTTCTTTTTGTTCTGTCTCCTATTTCTGAGAATTATCTTTCTTCTCCTGACATTCTGTTATAAGTTGCTTTTCTTGTCCTTCTTTGTCTCCGTTTACCAGTGTTACTTCATTCTCTTCCCTTTTTTTATCTTTGTCTTTTGATTTTGACTTGGTATCTTCTTCCTTTGTAGATTGCATGATCTCCCATGATTTGCCAAAGCTTTTGCTAATCTAATCTTTTGTACTTTTCTTTGTTTGCTCCATGTTTACCATATTGATATTTTCAGCTTCTTCTACTTCTTCTTCTTGTAATGCTTCAAATGGATTAGATGTAGCAACCCTTGCATTATCCTCCTTATCCACTTCCCCAAGTATATGCCCATATTTATCTTTTTTGTGTTTGTTTCTCCTCGTCAACCATTATTACTCACTTGTGATTTCTCTTTTTGGTTTATTTGTTTGATACGTCTCTCTTAGTTTCATATGATTTTCATCCAATTTACTATTTTATGTTTCTCCACTTACATCTAGCTTCTTATCATTCAATTCTTGATGAATATTCCAACAACTTTCTTTATCATGGCCTTGCAAGAACCACTCTTTACAATATTTAGGCATATAATTGTATGGGATCTGAATTTATTTAGATTTGATTTCTCTTGTTATATCATTCTCCTCATTAATTCTAACTTGCTGTGGTAATTTGGAAATTCGATCAACCTCTACTTTTACCTTTGCACAACTAGGTCTTGTTTGATTTTAGTTGTCATATTAACTGTTAATGGTTTTTCTACTGCTGAAGCAATTGAAAGAATCATTTCCTTAGCCAAAAATATTTGGAGGGAGATCTAGCATTGAAATCCATGCTACTTCTATTGTAGTCTTTACATCAGGTTCAGACCATGGATCCTTTTTCAATGTTCTTATCTACCAATACATGTCTTTATATAGTACGCTGTAGTTGAAAGCAGTTGTACATAATCCTTTAGTCCTTCTAATCTAATAAAAATGTTTCTTGCATCCAGAACTCCTATTATGCATTCACCTTTTATTTCACACTGAGCAGGGATCGCTTTTCTCAACTCCTTGATATCTGATTTGTCATAAGAAAACTTATCAATGATAGCATATTGTAAATTTTTTTGTATGATTAAACTTCACTCTTCAGAAGATTTTCATGTGATATTGGGTTCCTCATGCAGCATAACAGGTTTTGGAGGAACCCAATAACTGATTTAGGTTTCAAAATATCAGCAAATTTAGGTGTAATAATTTCCCAGCAAGGTATCATATTCTGCTCCTCATTAGCCTGTTTTGTTAGTTCTTTTGGTGGGAGATTTCCACTGGAGGTAGTGACTATGTTGGCCGGCAAAGTTCATAATTTTTTAGTAGGGTTTAGATTTTTTTGAGAGAGAGTTTTTCCTAAGGAAAACAACTAGTAAATGAGCACTAGACATAAATATTATATTCTAGTGTGAGAAACTTTTGATGAAGTACCTATTTTATTCTTATTTATATCATAAAATATATATAATCTTTATTCATCAAATATTTACTTTATTTATGTGTCATGACCCCATAGTTGAGGTGCTCATAGAATTTAAGAATAATTATTATTGATAAAATTATTTTTGTTAAAAACATTGTCATAAACCTCTAAAATGACAGTATTTTCTCCGTGCATTCGAGTATTGACTTGGTACAACTCTTAAGAAAAAATAAATAAAATAAAAAAATTATTATATCTCCCTACAAATTCAATAAATTTAGGGGTCATTGGTGGGTTGGAGGTGAGTTATGCAGGTATTAAATTTTGCATAAGTAAGACTACGTTTATGTACTGAAAAAAATTATACATGAACAACTAATCCTTGTATAATTAATATTTGCATAAATAATGCATAGATATGCTCATAACTAATTCATATGTTACTTATACCTACTTAACTCTAATCAGTTATCTAGCAACCCCTTAACGCATTGGGATATACAATAGTGAAAAATGACAATAGTTAATAACATGGGCAAAATAGAAATTAAGTGGTAAAATTATCTCTTGATTTTTTTAAATTGGATGAGTAAAAATGGACATTTAATTTTAATATAGTAGACAAGTAAAAATGAACGGTGAAGGTAACGTGAAACAACTATTATTAGAAATCACGATCAATAATTTAAAACGGAAACAGTAGCTTATTTTACTAGGAACCCACTAGTTCAAAATCCTAGATCCGCCTCTGTTTAAGTTTGACCACCATTATTTTATATAGTTATTTAAAGATAAATTTAATAATAATAATCTCTCTTGATTTAACAAAATGAATAAGTTAAAAAAAAAAAAACTATTTTAAGGGTCAAAGTGAAATGGAACAAAAGGAATATAAATAGGAAACTAATTAAACTACTCCCTCCGTTTTATTTTACTTGGCTCTAGTTGACTTTGATACACCTCTTAAGAAAATTTTAATCATATGTGTATTTTACTAATATAAATTAGCATTATTAAAGATGTTTTAAAACTCTGAATTTGACTACTAATACTTTATGGAGTCATTTACACAACTGTCTTACATTATAGCTACAATAGGTGAACTAAAATCAATTTGAGGCAAATTCAACTGGTGCTAATCCAGTATTAAAGTGGCAGGATAACAAAAATGGAAGACGGTGGCAATATATCTGCTCCAACAATAAAAACTGAACAAAATAAAAATCATCTCCAAAGAGTTCCACTTCAAAGCCTCCTTTTACAATTGGTGACATCTAGAAGGTTATTCCTCCTCACTGATTTCAACAATCTCCCGTTCGAACATTCACTTATCTTGTTCAGGATCTCACACTTGTCTTAATCATGTATTACATTGCCACGAACTTACTTTCATCTCCTTCCATTCCCATATAGTTATCTGGCATGGGTTACTTATTATTGGATTGCTGAAGGATGTGTTTGCACCGGAATATGGATTATTGGTCATGAATGCGGCTATCATGTTTTCAGTGATCATCAATGGGTAGATGGCATTGTTGGCTTTATTATGCACTCTACACTTTTAACACCATACTTCGCATGGAAATATAGTCAACGTGGTCGCAACATCAACAGTGGTTCCCTTGAGAAGGATGAAGTATACATACCCCATCTTAAATCACAACTACACTACTAAAAAAAAGGAAAACCGACCACATGTGGTCGATTTTTCCCAAAAACCGACCACAAAACCAACAAAATTTTGTGGTTGGTAAAGTAGCGGTAGATTTTTAAAAACCGACCACAAATTGTTGGTTTTTTTTAAAAAATATATATATTTTTAAAATTTATTATTATTTTATTAAAATTAAAAAAAAATAATTTTAGGAAAAAACAAACCAACCACTTGTGGTCGGATTTTTATTAAATTAATTAATTAATTTTAATAAAAAACCAACCACTAGTGGTTGGTTTTTTGCAAAAAAAAAAATCAAAAATCAACCACTTGTGGTCGGTTTTTCTGGATTTTTTTTTAAAAATAAAAATCAAAACCCAAATATAGCATGCAACAACAACAATGCAATACAACAGTATCAAATCAAATATAGCAGCAATAACAAACAAAAACCAAATGTAAATACTTTCAAAAGTGTACAACACATACAAAATGTCCAGCAAAAGTGAGTATGAAAATACTACAACAATAGTTTGAAACAACAAAATGTCTAAATTCAAAGTACAACACATACAAAAATAAAAAAAACTAAAAGTCATTATCATCGAATTCGTCCTCGTATTCCATATCATCATCCGTATTGAAATCATCCAGGGGACCTAGACCCTTTGCAGCCTGAACTGTATCACCAGGACAAGGAGGAATAACCCTCGCAATTTGAGTGAAAGAGCTCAATTGCTGCTGTATCTTCTTGAATTATGATGTTGTTGCCTTCTCCGTCTTCTTTTACCTCTTTCTCTGTTCAGCAAGCTCTTCAATGAGTTAAGAAACCGTATTTTGTAGTCTTTCAATGATTTCTCTATCAACTGAACAGCTAAAGTATGCATCGCCGGGCGAACACCAAATATTATCGCCAAAAAATTTTGTGTGGTATCCGTAGAAATGGCCTTTGTTTGCAGGACCTGCAGCTTTTGTCCATAACTCCTCCTATACATGTTGTGGTATTAGGTCACCCTGACTTTCAGAAGGCTGACTACTACTATACTCACCAACAAGACGTGTATATTCGTCCTATATTCAAAGTAAAGTTAATACTAAAAGTAAAAAATATTAAAGTAGTTATAATTGAATAATATCAACTTTGAGAAAAAGATTCATAAATTCAAAATTTGTTTCTTACGTGGACAAGTTTTGCACGAGCTACAACCTAGACATCTTCATCAGTCGAATTCTTTTTTTTTTTCAGATGAGTCTGCTCGAATAGCTCATCAGTTGGTATTTCCCTACCCTTTTCTTTTTCCTGCATATGAAAAAATTATCAATGTTCAATAATAAAAAAAATTAAATAGAAATAAAAAATTAAAATTGTAAAAGTTACATACCTTTTTTCCTTCACAACAAGAGTACTTCTGATACCCGCAGTATGTAGCGAGCCACCCTTGGATGATGCCTGGGCTTTCTTTCCTTTTTCACTTAACAATTGGTATTCTGTGCTACTCTAATGGTGAAGGTACAGTTGCCATGCGGCTTCAGGAATCCACTTAGGTTTTACCAATTTCTTTCGGGCATAATCCAAGAGATCGTTAAATCTGACTCTTCATCTTATGAAAAGTTTTCATAAGAAATGATTTGCATCATCCCACCAGTAAAATTTCTACAATAAAAATATAATATTTAATCTTTTGTTCTAACAAAGTGTTAATAAGTAGTCGTTAAGTTAAATCCTTACCTTAAATTCTTCAAACATTCTATCCCTGCCAAGTTCTGAAACCTTTTGCCAACTGGTCCAGTAGCCGTTGAAGTGCCGAGTTAATGCATATTCGCGCCTTTTGTCCAACTCTAGCATCCAGCCTAAACCTACAGCACAAAATCAAACAGTAATTTCATAGAGCATAATAATATAATAATGAAAAAATGAGTAATGTTATTATATTTAGAAATCTTACCCTCTTGCAACTGGAACAAGATAAATCCTCCCAGAATTATCTTTATCTCCTGGCTGCCTAGTAAGTGATGGTGGATGCACTAGCGTGGGCGGGTCTGAAGCACCACATTCAAAACACAAAATCCCCTTCAAAGTCCCTGGACTTAACCATTTTCAACCAACTAAGTCACCTACCAAACCATATTCAAAATAAAAAAATCCCCTTTAAATCTCAAAACTTAACCATTTTCAAGCAATTAAGTCATCTAACAAACCACATTCAAAATAAAAAAATCTTCTTTAAAGTTCCTAGACTTAACCATATTCAAGTGACTAAGTCACCTACCAAACCACATTCAAAATAAAAAAATTCCCTTTAAAGTCCCCACACTTAACCATTTTCAACCAACTAAGTATCAAAACAAAACTACATTCAAAACACAAAATCCCCTTCAAAGTCCCTAGACTTAACCATTTTCAACCAACTAAGACACCTACCAAACCACATTCAAAACAAAAAAATTTCCTTTAAAGTCCCTAAACTTAACCATTTTCAAGCAACTAAGTCGCCTTACAAACCACATTCAAAAAAAAAAATTCCTTTTAAAGTTCCTAGACTTAACCATATTCAAGTGCCTAAGTCACCTACCAAACCACATTCAAATCAAAAAAATCCCATTTAAAGTCCCTAAACTTAACCATTTTCAAGCAACTAAGTCACCTAACAAATCACATTCAAAACAAAAAAATTCTACTTTAAAGTTCCTAGACTTAACCATATTCAAGTGACTAAGTCACCTACCAAACCACATTCAAAACAAAAAAATCCTTTTTAAAGTCCCTATACTTAACCATTTTCAACCAACTAAGTATCAAAATAAAACCACATTCAAAATAAAAAAATCCCCTTTAAAGTTCCTAGACTTAACCATATTCAAGTGACTAAGTCACCTACCAAACCACATTTAAAACAAAAAAAAATCTCCTTTAAAGTCCCTACACTAAATCATTTTTTAAGTAACTAAGTCACTTACGAAACCACATTCAATACCAAAAAATCCTCTTTAAATTCCCTACACTTAACCATTTTCAACCAACTAAGTATCAAAACAAAACCACATTCAAAATACAAAATCCCCTTCAAAGTCCCTAGACTTAACCATTTTCAACCAACTAAGTCACCTACCAAACCACATTCAAAACAAAAAAAATCCCCTTTAAAGTCCCTACACTTAACCATTTTCAAGCAACTAAGTCACTTACCAAACTACATTCAAAACAAAAAAATTCTTTTTAAAGTCCCTATACTTAACCATTTTCAACCAACTAAGTATCAAAACAAAACCACATTCAAAACACAAAATCCCCTTCAAAGTCCCTAGACTTAACCATTTTCAACCAACTAAGTCACCTACCAAATCACATTCAAAACAAAAAAATCTCCTTTAAAGTCCCTAAACTTAACTATTTTCAAGAAACCAAGTCACCTAACAAACCACATTCAAAATAAAATGTCAACAAGACCAACAAGATGTCAAGAACAATGCTAGTGAATCGCATAAGGCCACACACGGCTTCACTAGACTTCAATATGAACAATGAAAGAAAGATAACAACAATAATGAATCACACAAGGCCCACACGGCTTCACTATGTCAACATACCTTTGATATTTTTCTTAATTTCTTGATATTTCAAAATGGTAGCTTCAATCTACTTGTAGATTCTCTCACGGAAAGCTGCAATATAAAAAATGATGAGCTTAGCAAATTAAAAGATAGTCTACTGCAATTTTCTCCAAAATACCCATCTACTCTATGCAAGATATTACCCATTTCAGTCCACATAACACACACAATCCATACTACATTCAAGTTTATCCCCAATTTGCCCATTTTCAACCAAAACATAAGAACTTGGGTTTCAAAATTCAAAATGAAGTGAAGTTAACTCAAAATAAGGTCAACAAATCTCACATTCTTACTTACTTGAGTTGGAGAAATCAAGATTTGCTATGAAAACCCACTTGTTCGACTGATTTCGAGTGTCAGTATGTGTTTGTGTGTGTATGCGGGTTGAGTGTTTGTGTGTGTATGCTATTTCCCATTTTTTTTGTGTATATCAATTGGGAAAGTGAATTATTTGGGTGGATCGGGTCGGGTTATTAATTGTTTTTATTTTTTTTAATTAACAGTAAAACCAACCACACGTGGTCGGTTTTCTAAAAATATTTTTGATAAATTAAATTTTAATAAACAATAATCAATAAATTAAATTAATTTTTAATTAATTTATTTTTTTAATAAATGTTATAATATATATAACAATATCCAATTAATTTAATACACTGTGTATATATATAAATCAGATAATTAGTTATTTTATCATCATATTAACACGAGTAGTATATTTCTTCAATCCTATAATAATATGAATGAATTTTGCAAATTACAATAAATTTTTGGTTTATTAGCTTTTAATTATGATATTATATATATATATATATATATATATATATATATATCATACACGTGTTAATCAGATAAATTATCGACGTCTTACGTTATTACAACTTCAACAATATACGCGTATCTA
The DNA here is from genome assembly GCF_002878395.1 of Capsicum annuum. Classification (NCBI taxonomy): domain Eukaryota; kingdom Viridiplantae; phylum Streptophyta; class Magnoliopsida; order Solanales; family Solanaceae; genus Capsicum; species Capsicum annuum. The sequence goes on along the minus strand of NC_061122.1, from coordinate 110,797,952 downwards.
CATTGACACAAAATAGTATATCTATTTATTCAATAGTATGATATCAATGTATTATTCAAAATATTTTGATATATAGATTCAGTTATCGAACTTTCGATTACTGCATATGTCACTACACGAGATATATGTATATACGTATATTCAATTGTCTATCACTGTTTAAATACGCAATATAAATATCACATACACGATTTTTATACCCCATAATAATATTCAACGCATTTCACATATACTCATATACAAAATTTTTAAGCGAAAAAACTCAAATTCACCTTCAAAATTTGGCGGTTGTTCAAAATTCAAAATTCAAAGCAAATGTTAAGTATATGCCAATTTCATGATTCAATTTTCTATCTCCCTCCCCTACTTCTCCCCCCCCCCCATATAACTCGTAATACTTGCCTTACATTATTACAACTTCAACAATATACGTGTGTCTACATTATATTGACACAAAATAGTATATCTATTTCATCACTACACGAGATATACGTATATATAAATATATTCAATTGGCTATCAACATTCAAATACGTACTATATACATCACATACTCGATTTTACTACCCCATTATAATATGCAACGTATTTCACAGAAACTCAGTTGAATTATCGGTTGGTTTATCTTATGTCATTAATATATATACCTTCACTATATAATATGTATATACTATATATATATATATACCTATACATACACACACATATATATACACATTATCGACTATATCAATACGTACTATATACATCACATACGTAAAAGAGTATCTTATCCAATAATATAATGCGCCATATTTCATATACGTACTATATACATCACATACGTAAAAGAGTATCTTATCCAATAATATAATGCGCCATATTTCATATACGTACTATATACATCACATACGTAAAAGAGTATCTTATCCAATAATATAATGCGCCATATTTCATATACGTACTATATACATCACATACCCGATTTTACTACCTCATTGTATTTCACACATACTCAAATAAATTATCGGTTGATTTATCTTATGTCATTAATATACCATCGCTATATAATATGTATATATTATATATATACATATATATACACACACATATACACACTATCGACTATATCAAGTTCAAAATACGTACTATATACATCACATACATATACAAGTATATTATCCAATAATATAATGCGATGTGTTTCTATACATACTTAGATTAGTGATTGATTAATTATATTTGATTAGCTTAATATATTAGGTTTTAGTTATATATATATAATTAGGTGTTACCTAAAATTATTTAATTTTTAATCTTTTTACTTCAAAAATTAGCCACAAGTGGTCGATTTTTTAAATTATTTTTTTATTTAAATTAGAAAACCGACCACTTGTGGTCGTTTTTTATAAGTATTTTAAAGTTTTTTTTTATAAAAACCGACCACTTGTGGTAGGTTTTTTTAAAAATAAATTAAAAAAAAATTATAAACCGACCACAAGTGGTTGGTTTTTATAAATATTTTTTAATTAATAATTTTTTAAAAAATCGATCACTGGTGGTCGGTTTTGTTATTTTTTTTTAAATTTTTATTTGTTAAATAAATAATAATAATTATTAAAATTATTGTAATAATTATTTTAATTTTTTAAAATATAAAAGCAACCACTTGTGGTCGCTTTTAAAATTTTTTTTAAAAACATTTAAAAACTGACCACGTGTGGTCGGTTTTTTCCGACCACTTCTTGTGGTCGATTTTACCTTGGGATGGCAATGATGCGGTGCGGGTTTTTTCTAAACCCGCAGGTTTTAAAACCGCACCGTACCACATCACCTTTAAATCCGCATAAATCTGCCCCACATTCATACCCGAGCATAACCGCACCGCACCATCCCATGTTTTTATTTTTTCCTTTTTTTTTTAAAAATTTTTTAACTCCATTGAAAATCATAATATTTTCAAATCTACAACTAGGAAATAATAACTAATTTCTATTATATCACTTTTCACTAAAAAATTGTCAAAAAGTATAACGTATATAAGTAATGATCAAATATCATATTTTTATTAAAATGAAAAGAGATACTAGAAGAGCTATTATAAAATTATTTATTTGTAGTGTTATACATGTCGTTTTAAGTATCATAAAATTTTAAGTAAAGAATACATATAATTTTAGGTATATATTCTCGAGAACAATACTAATTTTTAGCTTTTTTAATTTAAACCCTCATATACCCGCAACCCGCACCGCACCGCACCATTTAAAAAAAAAATTACTTTAATCCGCCCCACACCCGCACTGCACCGCATAACTTAAAAACCACACCGCCCTGCATAGCTTAAAACTCACACCACACCGCACCCGTACCGCCTAATTGCCATCCCTAGTTTTACCGATTTTTTTTGTAGTGCTAAGATGGTACAACAAATACTTGAACAATCCACTTGGACGAGTACTCGTACTTGCCTTTGCCCAACTCTTGCTTGGCCTTTGCACTTGGTATTCCATGTTTCTGGCAAAAAATATTACCGTTTTGCATGTCATTATGATCCTTATAGCTCGATATATGATGCTGACCATGAGAGATTACAAAGCTACATTTCAAATGCAAGTGTGATTACAAACTATTTATGTGTTGTATCGTGTTATTTTGAATACACAAGGGCTAGATTGGCTTGTATGCATCTATGGGGTACCCCTCCTTACTGTGAATGGCTCTATAGTGCTAGTTATTTGGATTTTTTGTCCCGATTTTCTTACCAAATTTTAAGTTTTACTTTTTTTGTAAGGAAATAAAAGTAACCATAAATACTTTTACTTTTCCTGAAAGGAAAATATAAAACTTTTTCATATTTGACAAACCTCTTTCTTGGAGGAAAGGTTTTGGGTATCTATAAATAGAAGACCCCCCTTCTTATACCATAAAACAATAGCATCCACAATGAAGTCGTTTAAAGAGTCTCGTTTAGGGGGAGATTTTCTCCCAATAGTTTTTAATGTTCTTTTATATTAGTTTTCAATATGTAGGTCACTTGACCAAATTACATCAATAATATATTTTTTAGTATGTTTTTCTTTGTCATATGAACTATCACTACAATATTTTGCAACTAATAGCTTCCGCATGACGCGCTCTCGATTTCAAACCCAACAAGTGGTATTAGAGCTTACGGTTCAATGGTCCAATGGTGTGGTGATACGAGATTAAACAGGTTCAAAGCGGTTTCAAAATCAAGCTGCAACAATTTGGGTGATAATAAAGATTTTTGCCGAACTACATGTGGAGAACAAGTTTCAACCATATTTTCAACACTCCTGCTGTTGCATCTTTAAAAATAAAAATAAATTATTACTTTTAAACCAATTTTTAACCATGATATTTTAAACCTTATTTTTAACCATGGCAAGTAGCAGTTATGAAGATTATATCAAGAACTAAGTTAATGCAGGTGATATGAAGAGAAGACGGATCAAGTGAAGAAAATCAAGCCAAAAAAGGGAGATTTGTTAGGATTTTTTGACCCGATTTTCTTACCAAATTTTAAATTTTATTTTTTCTTGTAAGGAAATAAAAGTAATCATAAATACTTTTACTTTTCCTTAAAGAAAAATATAAAACTTTTTCATATTTGGCAAACCCTTTTCTTGGAGGAAAGGTTTTGGACATCTATAAATAGAAGACCCCCTTCTCATACCATAACACAATAGCATCCACAATGTAGTCGTTTAAAGAATCTCGTTTAGGGAGAGATTTTCTCTCCATAGTTTTTAATGTTTTTTTATATTAGTTTTCAATATGTAGGTCACTTGACCAAATTATATCAATAATATGTTTTTTAGTATGTTTTTCTTTATCGTCTGAATTATCACTACAATAGTTTGCAACTAATAGCTTCCGCATGATGCCCTCTCAATTTCGAACCCAAGTAACTCTTGTGCATCACACTCACTCTTCATTGCAACATTATGACTCGTCCGAATGGGATCATCTAAGAGGAGCTCTAGTTACAGTAGATAGAGACTATGGTGTGCTAAATAAGATCTTCCAAAATATTACAGACACTCGTGTTGCATCACATATTCTCACACATATCACATTACCATGCAACAAAGGCAATCAAAGCGATCAAGCCATTGCTAGGAGAATACTACAAATTTGATCATAACCCAATTTTAAAGGCAATGTGGAGGGAAGTGCATGTATGTGGAGAAAGATAAGGGATCTGAAGATAAAGGTGTTTATTGGTACAAAAATAAGCTTTGAAAGTTGAATACCCAGAGTATTGATTTGGACGTGGTTAAATGTTAAACCTAAGCTTAACAATATTTTACCCTTTATTTTTTTTTTATTTTAAAAAAGAAGCCTACGTAGTTGCAAGTACTTTGAATTGTGTGTTTTTCTTGTATTGTACTATTAATGTTTATTTTAGTTGTCACTACCATACTGCTAAATCCATAATTACATAGTAAAATAACTAAATATTTATTTATGTAACAATGATTTGGTGCAAACACATAAAATTCTTAGAAATTATTTTTTAGCAGATTAATCCTCCTAATTTCAACTAATTTATTTATGTTTAACCTTTGTTTTTTTTTTCTCTTGCTTGAATGCAGAAGTTTTATGTATGTATTAAGGATCATCTATACAAAAAGGAATCTGATCTACATGTAACAGTTCCACACACATCTCTTGCTATAATATTAGAGGTAGATGAATGAAATTCTTCAAAAAAACATAAAGTTTGTTTCTTTCCTAGTTGAATCCTTTAATTTCTTTTAGTATGCTACCATACTAGCTTTCCTCAGGATGTGTCTCAGGGTCAGTTGGTTCAGTTGGAGTAGCAATGATCTGCAATCAGCGTAAACATGTGACTACATAAGATTATTACCCGATAAGTAGTTGAGTATTACCTGTGAATCCGTGTCCACAATTAAATGTGGCATATTTATTCTTTGAGCAAGTTTCAGTCCTCGTAGAAGAGCTAGAAATTCAGCATGGTGAGCATTTTCAACATTTGTATGACAAGCAAATCCAGTGATCTATGTCCCCCAAGTGATTTCGTATTACTCCGCACATACCTCTATTACTAGTGTTAAGTTGAAAGGAACCATCCACATTCAGTTTGAAGGATCCTGGTGTTTCCCAGGAAACTAATATTAAGCGTTTAGGATTTATTCAAGGTGTGATAACGTGATTTTTGGTGATTTGTGTGAAATATTTATTTATGTGTTATTTGATCATTTTACCTCTCCCTGTGGTTACATTATGGTAATTCTAGGATGTGAGAATGATTGGCACAATTCTCAGTGCATTTCGATGTGATTTATAGTAGATTGTGACTTTTGATGGTCTTAAAAGCTTAGTAGTTGACTTCGGTAAACATCTTTTGATTTGTGCGTTGGATGGTAAAATAGACTGCACTAGCAGATCTGAAACGTTGATTTTAGGTTGGTAATATGGTTGGTGTGGTTTTACGGCTTTTATATTTCATTTCAATCCTCCGTTCGGAAAGTTATGAAATAGGTTTCGAGGATCAGTTTTTTGAAAACAATATATTTTTCAAAATCTAATATTGTCATTGAGTCCGGAGCATCGAATTTAGTGAGATAGCGTAGTTCGTTTGCGTACTCGGTATTCCGAACGAACCCCGAGGGGTCCGCAGAGACTTGAAATTCTATAGGTCTCCAGCCGGGGCACCACTTAGTTGGTGCACTCGCTTAAGAGATTCTTTGGTCTCTCAAGCGACTTGGCCTAACAACCAAAATGTCGCCTAAGAGACAATAGGCTTGCTTACGCGATAACCGCTCATGCGATGCCTGGTCTCTTAATTGATAGCCGCCTCAGCGACCAGGTAGTCCTTTAGGTGATGCCTAAGTAGTTTATTTTACACTTTTTTCAAGACTTGGAACTTGGGATTAGATTTTTTGAGCATTTTCTTCCATTTTAAAACTTGGGTAAGCTCCAAATCCCTATTACAATCACTTTTCCTTGATTTTTATCATTCAAATCTTGTTAAAACTCATATTTAAAGGTGAATTTTGGGGAAGGTCCAAATAATAATTTATTTGATTCAAATCCTAACTTCACTACATTTTCACTTGAGGTTTTTCCTATGAGTTCCTTTAAGCTTGGGAAATATGTTTTTAGATTAAAATTTTGGTTTTACTCTTCTTTTTTTTTAAAAAAAAAAAACATTTTGGGGTACATTTAGACCCTGATTTAGAAGTGGGCAAGGATTATTTTTGGCTTTCTTTTAATGCATAGATTTCATATTTTTATATTTTGGTTGATTTTGAGGCAGTTCGTGAGGGGAAGTCTTCGTAGTTGGAGCTTTTTAGACTGAGATTTCATCATTTGAGATAGTTATACCTTAACTTTCCTCACTCTGGTTTGGGTAGTGAATAATAATTTTAAAGCATGCGATGAGTATGGGGTTGTATCATGAAGAATGTTTTTAGGATTTATGTGCCCGTGTGAGGGCCTATGTGGATAATATTTGGTGGTTTAGAGATATTAATTGCTATGTATGAATGTGTAGAGTCTTATATGTTGTTGTTGTCCTGGTATTGATAAAGGTATGTTTTGATACACCTTTTTTGATGGGAAAAGTCTAGATTTTTGGAATTATGTGGTATCAATGACATTTTTCGTACATGTTTCACTTGATGGTCATGGATTATATTGGATCATAGATGGTTGATGGATTGATTGAATATTGGATATTCTTATTTTAGTTGATTATGAACATTGCATCACCATTGTCATTATATCTTATACTTTATACACCTGTTGTTGTGTGCTGTACTTGATTTGTGTCTTATGTCATATATGTAATCATGAAACATTAGGAACACTCTGGAAATACTAGAAATACTAGGAATATTAGAAACACTTGCTTTTTTTGACAGAAAATGTGACATCTTTAAAAATCCTCTATCGATGTATGTGTCGAAGAGGATTCTTGGATATTGGATTACATCATTATAGACTCTCTCCGAGGAATATGCCAGAGAGTATTCATGAATATTGGTTGTATACGGGTTGACAAACCCTCCATGGGTCCTACATCCGTAGCTGAGCTCGATACGTGTGGGTTAATGACCCTTCTATGGAACCTATGCCCGTAGCTAAGCTTGTTAGGTATATACGGAGGTTATGCGATGACCTCAGGTATCATCATCATTATCATCACCATCATCATCATCATCTTCATCATTTTCATTGCATTCCATATGTTGTGCTTATTCAGTGATTATATTTCTATTTGTGACTTGATATTTGAATATTTGTTCTATCTTTTTTACTTGTATTCAGAGTATGTGTATAGTTGTTCTTTTTTCCTTACCTATTTTTTATATGTGTATATAGTTGAACTGTCAGTGCAGATGGTGTGGGCTGGTGTTAAGGATATTTTTTGATTGTAGGTGACGGGCCCATAGTTTTGTTTTACATGCTTTATTTTCTACTTTACTTAGTAGGCCTCTGGTACCTACTGAGTACAAGTGGACTTTATTCATCCCTACCTCGCCCTTTTAGTACAAATTTAGTTATGAGTGGGTCGAATTGATAGCTGATTCAGGTGGCATTTGGAGTGTTCGAGGTAGGGTTGACCTATGTATCTAGAGTTGGCCACTATCTTTTCTTATTAGACTATGTCTTACTTGTATTCAAAGATAGAGATATTCTTTTTAGGTTATCCTATGTATATTTTGACTTTGAGTTTTATTAGTTGGTTCTTACACTGTGACACCAGATTTTGGGATTTGGTTTTGTATCTTTAATTATATTTTTGCTTTTACTATATATGAGTGGTTCGACTCTTTTCTAGGGGTCTTGCCTTAGATTTTGATATTGAGTTATTATTTTATATCAGCTTGTGTGATAGGCTTACTCGTTAAGGCTTTTCACGACAAGTGCCATCATAACCCTCAAATTTTAGGTCGTGACAAATTGGTATCAGAGTAGCCAGGTTCAGTTGTCTCATCATTGTAAGAATAAGGTGTCAAGTAGAGCCTCGTGGATCGGTATGTAGGCATCTGTATGTATCTTCTAGAGGCTATAAGAAATCTTTAGGAAACTTTCTTTATTTTATTCTATACCATATAGATCTTTCATGCCTTATGTCCTAAGTCATATTTCACTCTTTTCTGCTTAGATAGTGAGGACTAGATCCAGTAAGGCTAGTCATGCAGAGCCAATACTTGAGAAGAGATCACAGTCTAGAGGGTGATTTACGAGTCGTGGTCAGGCTCAACATGGAGGATGGGTATGAGGATGTGCCCCACCTAGAGATAGCATTAGGGGATTCTTCTTTAAGCCTCGAGATGAGCATATTAAAGATATGGGCCCTACTTTGATCCCACATAGTTTCTCAACCCCATTGTTGAAGGGATTATTAATTCTATTGTTGACCCATTTGGAGGGTTCTCCTGTGAGTGCACCTAATGTTCTTTCAGCTCCAAGTATTGTACCTTCGTCTATGCCAGAGACTACTTATGGTGTTATTTTATTTTGAGTATGGATCCTCTTGTTGTACTTACACCTGGTTATGGTACTCCACAGATTTCATATCTGGTTCCTCATTCAGTGCCGGTATCTGAGTATGATATTCTGATATCTGAAGTTTAGCCTGCTTCTATGTTGCCTCCTAAAATAGGTTCTTAGCCAGCCAGATTTACTATGCCTCCTATTATTTTGAGTATTGTTATATCTTCTGAAGATCAGAAAAGGTTTGAGAGATTCATTCATTTGGGTCCTCCTAGGTTCAATGGTACCATAGGCGAGGATGGCAATGAGTTATTAATGGATTTTCGTGAGAATTTGCATAATCTTGGTTTGCTTGAGTCACATGGGGTTGCTTATACCACTTATCAGTTGAGAGATACAACTAAAGATTGGTGAAGGTCACTTATTAGTTATCGACCATTTGGTTTGCTAGAGATGACTTGGGATCAGTTTATCGACGCTTTTTGGGACAGGTTTGTTCCTTTTAGTTTGAGGGATTAGATGAGAGATGAGTTTGATCACTTGGAGCAGGGATCCATAATAGTGACAGAGTATGAGGCGTATTTTCATGCCTTGTCCAGATATTTTTATGCCTGTATTTCCACTGATTCTAAGAAGATTTAAAAGTTTGTGAAGGGGTTAGATGTTTTTCTTTATCTAGCTATAACTCAGATGGTAGTGTTTGGGGCATCATTTCAAAATATTTTGGATCATTCTAAGATAGCTGAATCTATTCTTTGAGCTCCTTAGGGAGCCGCCAAGAAGGTGTGTAGACACAACGAGTTTAGAGGTCATACTTCTTGGGGGAGAGATTCTAGAGGCTTTTGTGGATATCATAGTAGACTAATGCAGGCAACCTTGTATTGTTCAGGTAGTGGATCTTCTAGTTTAGCAGCTTTAGGTGGTTGTTCTAGATCAGTAGTATATTCTTCTATTGAGTTGGGCTACAGGGTTTTCTTTGTGTACGATGAGGCTGGCCATATGGCCAAGGACTGTCCCCGTCGGTTTTCAGAGTTACTCCTATATCGCTTGTGATAACTAGAGGTACTATGAGGGATATGAGAGACAGAAGTCATGGTGCCTGTGGTAGGCATCACAAGACTACTCATCCAGGTGGTAGACATGGACAGTGCTACACTATACCTACTAGGCAAGAGGCATAGGCCTCCAATGTTGTTATCACAAGTATCGTCCTGTTTTGTTTGAGATCTGCATAATTATTATTTGATATGGGATCAATCTTTTCCTATGTGTCTGCATATTTCACTTTGGGTTTTCATTCTGCTTATGAGCCTCTTGATTTTTGGATCTGTGTATCTACCTATGTATGAGAATCTTTAGTGGTGGATCGGGTGTATCAATTCTATATTATGACTTTTGCTGGGTATGAGATGTGTGTAGATCTGATGGTCTTTTATATAGTGGATTCGATGTCATTTTGGTTATGAATTGGTTAGCTCCTTTACATATTGTCCTAGATTATTATGCTAAAACTTTGACTTTGGCTTTGTCGGGTATGCCGAAGGTAGCTTAGAGGGGTGTGCTTCATTTGGGCCCTAAAAGATTTATATCTTTCCTTCATGCGTGTTATTTGGTAGAGAGGGGATGTTTGTTTTATTTGTCCTATTTCATGATACTAATGTTATATCCTTCTTTGGATTCTGTTGATATTGTCCATGAGTTCATAGATATTTTTCCTATGGATTTGCCTAGTATACCTCTAGATTATGATGTTGACTTTGCTATTGATGTTGAGCCGGGCACCAAGCCTATTTCTATTCCTTCTTATAGGATGCCCACAGAGGAGTTGAAGGATCAATTATAGGAGTTACTAAATAAGGGTTTTATTCAACCTAGTGTATCACCTTGGCGTGTGCTTGTCTTATTTGTAAAGAAAAAAGATGGGTCTATGTGTATTTGTATTGATTATCGATAGTTCAACAAGGTGACAATTAAGAATAAATATCCTCTTTCTTATACTAATGATTTATTTAATTAGCTTCGGGGTACTTCGGTGTTTTTAAAGAATGATTTGAGATTCAGGTATCACCAGTTGAGGATTAGAGCTTTAGATATCTCGAAGACAGCCTTTCAGACTCAGTATGTTCATTATGAGTTCTTGGTCATTCCCATTGAATTGATCAATGCCCCAACCATTTTCATGGATTTGATGAATCAAATTTTTTGACCGTATCTCGACTCTTTTGTTATTGTATTTATAGATGATATCTTGGTTTATTCCAAGAGTTGTGGATTGTGCTTCAGAGATTGAGGGATGAGAAGTTATATGTTAAGTTCTCTAAGTATGAGTTTTAGTTGGAGTCTTTCTCTTTCTTTGGTATTATTGTTGATTCAACCAAAATTATAGTAATTCATGATTGGTCTAGGCCTACTCCACCCAGCAAAATTTAGAGATTTACTAGTTTGGTGGGTCACTATCGGTGCTTTATTGAGGGTTTTTCATCTATTACACCTCCTTTGATCAAGTTAGCTCAGAAGGAGATTTCCTTTTAGTGGTCCGATACTTGTGAGGTGAGCTTTAAAATGCTCAAGGATTTTTTGACCTCAACCCCTATCTTGACTTTTCCCAAATGGGGCGTGGGATTACCATTTTTTATGATGCTTTAGGTGATGGTTTGGGTGTTGTGTTGATGTAGAAGGGTAAGGTCATTGCTTATGCTTCTCTTCAATTGAAGCCTAATGAGAGAAATTACCTTACCCACAATTTAGAGCTGTGTGGGCTTGTTTATCCTTTAAAGTTGTGGAGGTACTACTTCTATGAGGTAAGTTGTGAGATCTTCTAAGATCGTGATAGGCTTCAATATCTCTTCACCCAATGATATTTTAATATGAGAAATCACCATTATTTTGAGTTGCTGAAGGATTACGACTTGACTATCTCTATCATCCGAGCAAGGTTAATATGGTTGCGGATGCCTTGAGATGAAAGTCGACGAGCATGGGTAGGTTGCCACATCTTTTGACCTAGGATAAGTTGTTGACCTTAGAGGTTTAATTTTTGTCTAGACAGATGGTTAGGCTTGATATTTTGAAACCTGGGCATATTTTAGCATTTATGGAGGCTAGGTCTTCTTTGATGGAGTAGATTTGGGCTCATCATTTTGATAATGTTAGGTTAAGAGTGATTCAGGATAAGGTATTGAGTAGTTAGGCTAAGGAATACTTGATTCAGACAGTGTTTTAAGGATTAGAGGTCCAGTTTGTGTGCCGGGAGTAGGTGCCTCGATTAGATTGATTTTGGAGGAAGCCCATTGTTCCTGGTACTCCATCCATCCTAAAGTGGATAAGATATAACGTGACATGAGGCAACATTATAGGTGGGGTGGTATGATGAAAGATGTAATGGATGTTGTATGTCGTTGCTTATGTAGCCAATAGGTGAAGGCCAAGAATTAGAGGCCTAGTGGTTTGCTTCAGAGGTTACCCATTCCCGAGTGGAAATGGGAACGGATTATTATAGACTTCTTGACTGGGTTGCTTTGTACTTCTTCTAGTTTTGATAGTGTTTGGCTTAACTTGGATCGATTGACTAAATCTGCTTATTTCATTCCGATTCAGGTTTCTTTAAGTGTGAGACGTTTTCCTGTATCTATCTTCGTAAGATAGTTCATCTTTATGGTGTAATAGGTTCTATCATCTCAAATCGAGGTTCAGTGTTCACATCTTACTTTTGGAAGACTTTTTAGGAGAAGTTGAGTACTCGGGTTTATCTTAGTACAATATTTTACCCCCTAGAATGACGGTCAGTCGGAGAAGACGATTTAGGTTTTGAAGGATATGCCTTGTGCTTGTGTTATGCACTTTGGAGGTCAATGGGAACAACATATAGCCGGAGTTTCCGTATAATAATAGTTGTCATTCCAGTAGTGAGATTGCTCCATTTGAGGCTTTGTATGGTACGCATTATCTCTCTTTAGTTGGTTGGTTTGATGTTTTAGATATTAGACCTCTAGGTATGAATTAGCTCCATTAGTCTTTGGTTAGAGTTTGCGTTATTTAGGATAGACTTCGAGTGGCTTAGAGTATGTAGAAGTGCTATGTAGATTGTAGACTTTGTGCCTTGAGTTTCAGTGTTGGTGATCTTGTCTTTCTTCGTGTTTCGCCCATGAAGGGTGTGATGAGGTCTGGAAAGAGGGACAAGTTTTTCCCCAGGTATATTGGACCTTTTGAGATTCTTCGGACTAATATGGATATGGCTTATGAGTTTCTATTACCCCAAGATTTGTCGGTGGTTCATCCAATTTTTCATGTTTCTATGCTTCGACATTATACTCCGGATGAGTCTCATCTCATTCGTTGGGATTTAGTTCAGTTAGATGAGTGGTTTTATTTTATTTAGGAGCCTCTATCCATTTTAGCCAGGGATGTTAGATAGTTTTGTTCTAGAGTTATTTCTGTGGTTAAGGTCTAATGGCGGCATCGACTTGTAGATGAGTCTACATGGGAGAATGAGTATGATATGTGTGGTAGTTATCCTCAACTTTTTATTAATTCAGGTATTCCTAATGCCTTTAGTTCGAGGACAAACTAGATTCTAGTGGCAGATGATGTAATCACCTATTTTTGGTGATTTGTGTGAAATATTTATTTCTGTATAATTTGACCATATTACCTCTTTCCGTGTGTACATTGTTGTAATTGTGAGTTGGGGATAATTGGTACAATTCCTAGTGCATTTTTGTTATAATTTATGCGAGATTATGACTTTTGGTGGTCTTAAAGGCTTATTAGTTGACTTTGGTCAACATCTTTTGATCCATGCATTGGATGGTAAAACAAATTATGCCAACAGATCCGAAACATCGATTTTAGGTTGGTAACATGGTCGGTGTGGTTTTACGGCTTTTACATCTCATTTCAATCCTCTATTTAGAAAGTTGTAAAAATAGGTCTCGGGGGTCAATTCTGAAAACAATGTTCTTTAAAAAATATGATATCTCCATTGAGTCTGGAGCATTGAATTTAGTAGGGCAGCATAGTTTGTTTGTGTACTCAAAATTTCGGACGAATCCCGAGGGTCTGTGAAGACTTAAAATCCTCCAAGTCTCTAGCTCAGCAGCTAAGGATTATTAGTGTATTTGTTTGTATTCATTTTATTAGATTATTAGTGTAAGAATAATATTTGTTAGAGTGTGCAGAGATGACTTAAAGACAAACCTAGAATTTGGTTAAGAAACTAATACCATAAGCCATAGCACGAGCTACACAATCATATGAAGGCTCGTGGTGCATATCATTCTATAGAGGGGCATTTAACAACTTTCAGGAGTTTTTCTTATGGTTGAGTACCATGAACCATTCCATCATAGGATGGGTTATGGAATCCACCATTTTGACAAACTCTCGAGATCCAAAATTCAAGAGTTTGAACCAACGAGCAAAAGGAATGGACTGTTGCATCATACACCGACCCATCTTAAGCTCCATCGATTCTCATGTATATTTTCTACAAATTTAAGCGACAAGCATATAGAATGGGTCATGATCACTACCAATGACCTATGGGTTGAGCCGTGGTCAGTACATAAGCTTTAATTGAATAAACCCAATCCATCTTGCCTACATCATTCAATCCCTATTTCACTTTTACTCAATGACCTAACTAAAATTGTAGCCCCAATTAAAATGAAACTACACCACAAACTCCTATCTAATAGATCAATATCAGTTAACAACAAATAGTCAATCCTCTATTCCTAAGTCCTACAATTTAAATAGGTATTTGGGTACCACCCAGCTTGTGCACTCGCTTAATATTGTACCCAAGCGCACACACAAGTGTACGTGGTCTACCAAGTAGTAAAATGGCCTTATAAAAGCCAAGTATCGATCCCACAGGGACTTGTGTTAAACACGTATCCTATTCTTGTCTCATTGTGAAGATTAAACAAGTGAAAACGTAACCTGAAGTCTTTGAAAGATTAAAACTAAATGTAAACATAAACAACCCAGTAAAGTAAAGGTTCTTGAACAATGTTGGGGAGAAACCCAGGGTTAAGTCACTACGAGCAATCCTACTTAGCTATATAACTTTGTTGGTTCAATTAATTATCTTTATTGTTGGTTCACGGGGTTAATAACAAGATTACAGTCTTCCAAGCATCTAATCAACTATCTAACTTAGCCTCACAACTACATCGTTGAACGAGAATGTAAGAACTAAGCTAAACGCATTTGTAGTCTTCTCGTGTATAAATCAAATAGGGAGAATTAGATATATTTCTATCCTAAACATAAATCATAACTTCAATTTAATGAATGATTACGATCCCATCCCATATGTTTTATTCTATCATGCCTTTTTCTGGGTTCACAATAAAATTATATATTTATCCCAAGTGTCGGAAATCCGTAGAATAGTTAAAACGAGGATATACAAACAAGTGATAATAGCATAAACCAACTCAATTAACAAATAAATGTAATCATGTTCTTGGCCTTAACCTCGGATGAGGTTGTTTATCCATTCATGGACTCACAAAGAATCATAATGAATGAATTCATGTAATAATACAAAAGAAAACTAAGGTAAAGGATTATAAACCCTAATTGAAGCATCCACCAGTGTATTTCAAAGCCCCAAGGTCGTCCAACGTGTTTACACAAGAGTTGGAGTGTCCTATTTATACTAGGAACAAGGTGGCAGAAATTATCTTGCCCCCATGCCACACCCTATCACAGTTCCTAGGCAGAATGCAACATTGAAATCATGGAGGCTCACTAGAATTAATATTTTGGTTTGACACTAATGGTGTGGCACGCCGTGAAAGCAGTGGCTAGGCAGCGTGGCATGCCCCTAAGCCCAAAAATTCCAGCTTTGGTCCTTATTTATCCCATACCTTTGGCCTTTCATTCCGTGCTTTGTGGTATATTTTCATCTTTAATTACAGCTTGTATATCAACCCAATATCATGTTAATCATCTCACCAAGCTTCCTACAATATAAAACACCATGAATTAGAGCTCACAAAACCATAGACTCAAACAAGACAAACTAGAATAACACAAATCTCAAGCTAAGAGTACTAGTTATCTCGTTTAAACTCTAGATACAAGCTTCCCACTTTGATTTGAACACACCATAAACATTGTCAGCACAGAACTTAACACTTAGATGCTCATTTATATAATATCAACTCATTACACACACGAGAAGTCCTCAAAACTAGGCTAATTAAGCATAGATAACAGCACTTAGATGCATAAATCCACCTAAGATCATTACCCTACACTTAAAGCTTTCCTCTTTCTCCTACAACTCTTCATATTAAGCATTATATATGGAAGACTTCAAATTACTATGCAACAATTAAGACACTCAAGCTAGCACTACAATGACTACACAAATCGCAAGTCTTACCCTATGTATGTTATATACAATTGAAAGCTCATGAACACTACATCAAAACATCGTATCCTCAAGAATTGACTCAACCAAGTTGCCAAATTCATAAATATTACTAAATGAAGTAGATCATACGAATCACCTGACTATCATCAAATTTATGCCCTCATTACCAGAGAGTTGCCCATATTCACTCACATAGATACAATTTATCATGGGAATGGGTATAAGAATCAAATTATGCTTACTCTCACAAAGAATTCTCAAGTCATACAAGATGAACCATATGCTTTCCCTTAGTGTAGTACTCTATTGATATCAAACTATTAAGGATTAAGATCAAATATGACTTTAAGGGTTGCAATATATGCTAAGGGGAAAGTAGTAACTATTCTGGCCAGTAATAGTGACTATCTTTACTACGCACTTTAATACACCAGACAAAATTGAACTCTGCTCTAAACAACTAAATTTTCACCATCTCTACCATCACACATCTATTTTATTTTTCCCCATCTCCTTAAGATAGTTCACATATATTAAGGAAGGAGTATTCTTTATCAACACATGATTCAATTTTTCTTTTTTCTTTGCATTAATCCCACTCACAAAACATAACTATTTCAACACCACTAGCTACTACTTTGGGGCTTTACTTTCACCTTTTCCCTTAATTTCACACTCTTTAACCTAATAAATCTTTCAACGAAATTAATTAGGAGCTTTGGATCAAATTAAGATCAACAAAGAAGGGGATACAAGCCATATATAAGGCTATAAAATAAATAGGCGAAGGCTTAACACGGCTAACTAAGATTATACACAAGGGTAGATAAAAACGGGTGTAAAACATGGCTATCAAAGAAATATCTATATCATCTCCTAAACCACATTCTTTATTTCACTTTGCGCACTTACCAGGTAAGTTCTAGATAATAAATGTATAAGAACTATACAAAAAATCACATAAACACACGACACATGCTCAAATCAAGTAGGATCATCATAAACTCTAAACCAAACAATAACATGAATTCAATATTAAGACAACATCATACAAGAGTTATAAACATGAGCCTAGGTGTCTCAAAAGTAGTCATTCGACACACTCAATATGCTTTAATACTCAAAACCACTTACATCATGCAGTAATACATAGCACTAAAAGGAACATCTCCCTAATTCCTAACACAAAAAATTCAAAATTTACTCCTAAACAGAAAAAATAATACTTGGTTCAAAGGGTACTCCCTTGGAAAAAAACCAAAAAAAGCAACCAAGGGGTGGTTGAAGTGTGCATCCACTCGACTAACAACACAAAGACTCAACAAAGAGAAAATCTTTTTCTAAATTTTCAAATTTAGGAAAAAACTAGAAAACACCAAAAATAACTCCTATAGTTGTGCTTCATCCTAAACCATGAGAATTTTTCTCATCCCACACTTAAAAATATACTTTATCCCCAAAGTATAATTTAAAAGAAAGGAAAGAAATACTCCTAAGGCTTCTAGACCTAATTAATAGCATCTTTAACATCAATGAGATTGGTTGGACCCCACTAGGGCTAGCAATTTCAGCCAATATTTATGGAAAGAGTCCATTTAATTCATATTTATTGAATTGAATCACTCATATTTCAAATGGGTAAATATGAACTTCAACTCATTTTAAAAGCTCATACGAATATGGACAAAATGGGTAAAATATGGGTACCCATTTAAACACAAAAATCACCATCCTATGCTTAAAATTTCAGTTTTCTTTTCTTTTCTAGTTTCTTTTTTTTTTCTTTCTTTTTCCTTTAATTTACTTTTTAATTTTTTAAATTTTTAACTCATTTCTTATAATTTCTTTTTTTCTTTCTCATTTTTTCATCTATTTTTTTTCTTTGTATTTTTTTCGTTTCCCCCTTTCTCATTCTTATTTCATCATTTAAATTCGTTTGAGACCTACATACGTTACTTAATTTAAGCTTCTAATTATTCCATTTAGCCTATACAATTTATAGCATCTCATATCAATTGAATATAATCCATAGTATCACTCCTTTATTATTATTATTTTCTTCTATCTTTTATTTCTCTTTCTTTTTTTTTTCTTTTCCAGTTTTTTTTTCTTTTTTTCCTTTTTCCTTTAATTTACTATTTTTTATTTCCTTTTTTCCTTTAGTTTAGTTTTTTTTTTGTTTTTCATTTTTTTTGTTTTTTCCACTTATTTTTTACTCGTTGCTTACACTTTTTTCTTTCTTCTATTTCATCAATTTTTTTCTTTTTTTATTTTATTTCTTTTTTCTTTGCATTCTTTTTTTTTGTATTTCCGTTTTTCCCTTTTTCATTCTTGGTTCATCATTTTTCTTCTTTTTTCATATTTTTTACCTTATTTTTTCATTGCATTTTATATTTTATATTTTTTACTTTAAATTTATTTTTATCGTACTATATATTTCAAATAATTTTATTATTTGTATTTGAATAGCTTAGTTATCAATATGTACAATTTATCATTTGTATTTATATACAAATAAGTGTATGAATTAATTATATTTTCTCGAGACTAAAATATATAAATATACAATGTATCATTCAATGCAAATGTGTCATTAGTATTTGTACATCAATTTACGACTGCTAAAGATATTTGGTTTGATGAATATAATCCCAACATCTTTCAGGATACTATCTTTGTATCTGTCCATTAGGTGGAGTCCACTTGAGTGTATTTACACAAATTATAAATGTTTGGCAAATATAAATCAATGAGCTCTTAGGGTATTTTTGTTATAAAAAAAAATTAAAATATAAAAAAATCAAAAATCAAAAAAAGAAAAGAAAGAGAGGTAAAAGTTAGAGATAGAAGAGAGAAAAAGCGTAAAGAAAGAATTGAAGAAAAAAATACAAAAAAAATTAAAAAGAAAAAATAATGAAAAAGGAGAAAAGGAAAAAAAAATTATGGTAAATATAAATCTACTGAGTGGTTATGATATTTCAGTCATCATCTATAATTTGTACTCGACTTAACCATGTTTTTCGAAAATAAAAAAATATAAAACATAAAATACAACGTAAAAAAATGAGAAAGAATTAAAAACAAAACAAAATAAAAGATAGAAAAAAAGGAGACTAAAAAGGAAAAGAAAAAAAAAGAAAAAAGAAAGAGAAGCAACGGGTAGAGATAGAAGAGAGAGAAAAAAGAAATAAAAAAATAAAAAAATAAAACTAGAGGCTACATATAGAAGAGAGAGAGAAAAAAACTAAAAAAAAACAGAAAAAAATTTAAGTTGATATGATATAGAAGTTTTATGTTTTTACTTTAGGAGTTAAAGTGTGTTGGACTATTTTTACCCAATCCATATTTGACCAAATCCGTATTTACCCATATTTATATGGGCGGATTGAAATTCGAATCATTTTTCCTCGATCCATATTTAACTCATCCAAATCCAATCCAATCTGCCCGTTTACCGCCCCTAGACCCTACAACCAGTCTTTGCCATGCTCCTTAGCTCAGGTTTTCGGTACTCAGACTTCCCTTCAACCTGTAACTCAACAAAAATAAAAATACAAGTAAAAAAACTAAATTATGAAAATAAAATACCTACCTTAACTTGGGTTGCCTCCCAAGTAATGCCTGATTTAGTGTCGTGGCACGACCAATTCACTATATCAACAATTTTCCTTCATCTCTTTTCTCCAACTCGAAGGCCATCTTCTCACTCATTTCTGACCTTTTGAGTGTGTACTCTCAAGGTCTACAGATTTCTCAATAATAGCCTTTTCAGATTTTTCTTTTAACTTTATACTTTTGGGAACACTTGGTGGCTTAGGCAACTCTGTGAAACTGCCCGAAGAGGTCTTTTGTGGTGTGATCTCCACCACCCCATACTCCTACAATTCTATGGCTAGTATCATGTATAAATATTTGGACAGGGAATGTGGATTGAGAGGTTTGTAAACTTTGAAGACCACCTCTTTATCATCCAATCTCATTTTGAGGGTGTCCACTCTCACATCAATCAATGCTTCTCCAATCACTAAGAATGAACATCCCAAGATAATCAATATTCTGTTATTTGCACTATAATCAAGAACAATAAAGTCAACAGGGATAATAAACTTGCCAACCTTAATAAGCACATCCTCAATGATTCCTTCAGGATGAATTCTAGTCTTTTTTGCCATTTGGAGCATCACTGAGCATGACCTCGATTTTCCTAAACCTAAACCTGTCAACTGGGATGGGTTGGCCCATTTCGACCTGGTAAGCCCAACCCATTTAGAGGGCCCGACCTAATTTGACCCGACTAGGTGGGCACCAGGCTATAGGCTTCTGATCCCGGGCTGGACCATCTACATTGACAAGCCCGGTGAACTGGCCCATTTAGAGGCCCGGACCATGCCCACTGGTTGCTCGACCCAACCTGACCTCATATCAATTTTTTTTAATTATTGGCAAATAGACCTTTCAGTGCACAAAGGCCAATTGGACTATTGAGGCCCAACGACATTATAGCCGTTCGGAGCTCCAACAACCAATTGGCCTTTTTTTGCTTATTTTATTAAAAAAATACTTTTTTTAAATTCAAAATTTTTTGTATAAATACCCTACAATTTTAAATCATTTCCCACAAAAATCTCATTCTCTCTCAAATATTCTAATTATCTTCTAAAGTGTTCAATTTTATTTTAAAATTTTGCGTTTATGAAAATCAAGTGGAAGTTTTCTAAAGTCGCAACTTTCTGATACTTCAAACATTTGATATTATCGTTTCATCTCGTACATTTAATTTTTAATTAGTGTATTAATTTTTGAATATTTATTTTTATTATTTTTGAATATTCTTTAGTTTGATTTATCATATGAATAAATTAAGAAACATCGGTAAAAGTGTAAAAAATTTATGTCCCGAAAGTGGTAGTGGTAGTAAAAACAAATTGGTGGTGGTTCTGGTAGAGGTAGTTCAAGTACTAGATATACCCGTATGCCTCTGGTACCGGTTAGTCAATCTTTTGTGGAAGAAATAGGTGTAGGTTCTCACGATATAAATTATGCACAAACTCAAAAAAATTATGGTATAGAAGAAGAAAATGAAGTAGATGCGGTTAATTTAGATGAAGATGATGAAAATATTGGTGAGACACCCGCAGTAAGAAATGTTAATGTTAGATATGAATCGATTAATCTTCCTTCCTGTGCCCCAAGAGCTCGTAGAAGAACTAGTATTACATGAGAAATTTTTAAGAAAATTGAAGGAGAAAGTAAGGTGCAATGCAATATTTGTGAAATTGTATATGAGCATAAAATCGGAAGCAATAAAAGGGGTACTGGTTCGTTGATGAGACATTTAAGAAATAGACACGCTAGAGAGTTAATTATTGCACAAGGTGGTAAAGCTGTTGGTGGGCCAACACAAACTAGATTGAACCCAACAACCAATCAATCAATTAAGAATTATAATAAAATGAAGGACCGGGAAGAAATAATGAAAATGATAGCTGTGGGTTGTTTACCCTTCACTTTTTCTTCTTCAAATGCTTTTATTCATTATATTCAAGTAATTTATAATCCTATGTTTAATGGTATTCCTAGAAGTACTTGTCGGGCCGATATTTTTAGACTCCATGCACAATATGTTTATTATATATCTACATTATTAAAAAATATTTAATGTAGAATTGCTCTAACTTCTAATTTTGGTCGTGCTATTAATAAAAATAGTTATTTAACAATTACTTGTCACTGGATAGATAATAATTTTGATATGCAAAAACGTATTTTAGCTTTTTTGTATGATGAAGATCGTAGATATGCTGAAAAATTTATCTCTGAATCTATAACTAAAGTTGCAGAATATTATGGTTTTGAAAGAAAAATTTTATGTATTACTTTTGATAATGCATCTAACAACAAGGTTGTTATTGAGAAGTTAAAAGTTGACCTTTCTTCGCTGTTACCTAAAATATTTCATGTTAAGTGTGCTTGTCATATATATAATTTAATTGTAAAAGATGGTCTTGAATTTTTTGAGATTTATATTAAAAAGGTCCGGCTTGCTGCTGGCTTTCTTCAAGAAAATAATAAAAAAAATAGAGTAAGAGAATTTAAAGTTAAATGTGAACAAAATTGAGTTAGATCGATATTAATACCTGAAGAATGTGATACTAGATGGAAGACTACTTATACTTATTTAACAACTTGTCTTGCTAATAAAGTTCCTATTACAATGACTTTTAATCAATATTCTGGTTCTTTTCCTGAGTGTATCTTACATGATTCTGATGGGATGGAATTGATGATCTTGTTAAGTTTTTGGAAAATTTTTATATAGTTATGACTGAATTTTATGGTCCTTATTATCCTACTATTTGTAATATTTTAGCTTATTTATCCGACATTTCTTGTTTTCTTAAAGATTTAAGAATAGAGATGTTTACAAAGAAGCTATTAGTGTTATGTTTGTTAAATTTAAAAAAATATTTTTATCCGCTTCTCCCAATTTATTTGAGTAGTGCTATACTAAATTCATGTATGAATATAATACTACGTCCGAATTTAGTTCTATTATTTATATTGCCTTAGAGATAGAGCCTGAAGAAGAACCTTCTTTATTTACGGCTATGAGTGATGTGAATAGTTACATGGAAACATTATATAACTATTATGCCGATTTACCTAATGTAGCTGTACCAACACATATCACTCCAACACGCTCCTGAAGCTCCCGAGGAGCCATCATCTTCTAAAAGATTGGCACATAGTGGTTTTCCTAATTACTTTTATAATTTAAATATTTGGGACAGGGTTGCGACTTCAACATACAAAACAAGTTTTCAGAAAGAGCTTAGGTATTATCTTCGACAACCGATAGAGGATCGTAGAGCAAAGATCAACGCATTGGATAGGTGGAAGAATAATGAAAGACAATATCCTATGCTTTCAAGATTAGCTAGAGATATATTGAATGTTTCAATGTCAACCGTTGCATCAGAGAGCGCTTTTAGTCAGGGATGACAACAGCTTGGATACAATCGATACTCGTTGGGAAGTAGTGCTATGAATGTTCTAGTTTTCCTTAGAGATTGGATTAAAGCAGATTGAAGAAATAAAGGAATAGAGGTGGAGCCAAAAGACGAACAAAATCTTAAATAAATTATGACTTCAAAGGAGAACTCAGCACAATCAAGTCCAATGCATAGTTTTGCCCCCATTGATTTTGACTTTTCTATGGCAGTTTCCGTTAATATTAACATGCATGAGTTGAAAAAAATGATGCAAAATTTGTAGATTTTTCATTCATGTAAATTATAAGTTTTGGATCATTTTGCAATCAATAAATTACTACATTCATTCACACCTTACTTTGTAATTTTTTCATTTAAATTGAATGTCTAGTTTGAATTAAATACTTTTAATATATTACTATCAAACTTTACACTAAGTAATAAACATAACAAACATATATATATATACATAATAAAAAAAATAAATATCTTATAAGTTCAAATATAATGAAAACACGAATATATGTTCAAAACTTCAAGTATTATTATATTAAGTAGCATACATTGTAATCTTGTATGTATATATGTTTTCTAAAGTACTATAACATGTAATGTATATATCTTTCAACTTTCAAGTGGTATTTAAAGTAGTATATATTCTACATATATGTGTATATATTTTCTATAGACTCTAAAGTACTCTATATTTAATGAATACATGTCCATATATTTTTTAAAGTAGTATATATATAGTGTATATATGTTTTATGTATATTATTTCAAGTGGTATTTAAAGTTGTATATATTCTACATATATATGTATATGTTTTTTATAGACTAAAATAGTATATATTTAATGTATACATGTGTATATGTTTTCTAAAGTAGTATATATTTGGTGTATATATGTTGTATGCCTATTGTTTAACATATTTAAAATGTATATAGGTGTATATATAATGAAAAAATATGTAAATTTTAATTTAATTTTTTTTCTTTAAATTTTGACTGATCAAAATCGGATACACGCTAAGTGGGCCAGTTTCGGTCTATTTCAGCAAATTTTACTATTTGGGTCCGAACTGAACCCGAACGTTAAGAGTGACTCGATATCGGACCATCCCATAAAATTACGCAAACTGGGACCGGCCTGATTAACAATCTTACCTAAACCCAGAGATTAAACATCAATAGGGGCATTAAGTTTATACTTTCCCCAAAATCACTCAGAGTATGGCCCACATCATTATCACCAATTTATATAGAGAGGGTGAAACTCCCTTGGTCCTTTAATTTCTTGGGCATCTTCCTCATCACCACCGAACTACACTCTTTAGTAAGTGCCACCATCTCAATATCCTACAACTTCATCTTATTAGTCACCATATCCTTCAAGTACTTAGCATACTTAGGCATTCCCTTTTAAAACATCTAACAATGGAAGATTAATGTGAAGTTCTCTGAACATGTTAAAGAACTTCTTGAAACATGTATCTTTTTTGGCCTTTTTGATCCTTTGATGGAATAGTGATGGTCACCTTTTATACAAATGCTCTGCTGCCTTGCTCTTTGGGTACTCAAACTTCCCCAAAATTTCAACATCATCAACTTCATCCTGCTTCTTCTCTACCTGCTGTGGGACTACGTCTACCTGTACCTCCTAATTTTTCTTAAAAGGCTTGTCAATAAGATCTCTACCAATCCTCAAGATGATTTTTATGACTTAGTTTAGATTCTCTGTGTCATGAAGCAACCCACCTTGAGGCCTGGTATTCTGTTGATGAGCTAGCTGCCCCAATTATGTCTCTAAGTTCTTATTAGCAAGCTGTTGATTTTTAATTTCAGCAACCATCTGCTCTTGGTTGGCCAAGAACTTCTTTAATGTCTATTTAATGTTACTGGATTGTGTATTCTGCAACGATTGAAACTGCTGATTCTGATTATTGCCTCATGAATAATTGGGCAGAATTTGCCACTTGTGGTTATAAGCATTACCATAATTTAGCTTCTGTGCATTTCTCACAAAGTTCACAAACTCCAGATTTGCTCCACATAAGTTTATAAAGTGACCACTATTTCACTAAATCTCACACCATGATGGGGTTTGCTGAACTGCATTCACCTAAGCCCGGGACTGATTCACACCCAATATACTAAATTATGTCATCATCTAATTATAAAGAGTAGACAATTAGGTGGCTAAGGCTATGACACTATCAACTTCTATCATTCATGCAGGCTTTTTATTACACCTCTAAAGATGTCACCATGCCAGTCCGGATTACCTTATGCAATTTGGTTCAACAAGGTATAGAGCTCATCATATGTTTTCTCCAGTGCTTGACTACCTGGAACTGAATCTAACAAAATCTTTCTATTATGATCAAAAGCTTCTACAAAAGTGTGAGTAATACCCCATTAGATTATTAGTGATATAGACAATCCCTGAGAAGAAATTTAAACTCTCCCAAGCATGATATAGATTTTTCTTTGACATTTGCTTAAAGCTCAATATCTCACTATACAACCTCGCAGTCTTGCCAGATGAGAAGAAACAGATGAGGAATTTTTGAGCCAATTTATCTCATGTAGTGATGGAAGTAGATGGCTTTATGTTCAACCACTTCTTTGCTTACCCCAAAAGTGAGATGGGGAATAAAGTGAGCCTCACATAATCAGTAGAGACTCTAGTGGGGATGAACATGTCACTTATCTCTAACAAATTCTGCAAGTGAACCTGTGAATCCTCATGTGACATGCCAGCAAACTGTCCACTGCTATGATAAAGATGCACCATATTCTGCTTTAGCTCGAATCTACCTACAACTGTTGGTCTACGGATAGCGAAGGTAACATTAGTTGCAAGTGGGATTGCCACTTCGCGAACTGGCTTGCAGTCTGGTGGATCTTCAGACACAGGAGTAAAGATAACCTCTTGTTCTTGCTAAATTTGCTGTATTTGGTAGAGAAGGATTACTTTTCTCCTCAATTGGTGTAAGAATAGGTCAAGTTTAGGATATAGATCAACTAAATCCATATCCTTTTCCAGCTTACTAGCTTTTCAAACCAGTGCCTACAAATTCAGAAGCTAAGACCAAGTAATTAGCACTTTAGAAATCAAAAAGCAAAACTAAAACTAAAACAGTTACCAATGTACAAGTCCCCAACAACAGTGCCAAAAACTTGTTGTAATGTAATACCTCATCTTTCCCTAGCTTAATTTAACTCTCAGTACATGAGTTATCCCATATAAAATTTTAAAATAATTAGTATTTTTTAGTTTAGAGCTTATCATTGCGTAGAAAATTTAGACTGCTTTCCAACGATTTAAAATTCACCCAAATCTGATAATCGGGAGAAGAGTTAGGGCCATTTTTGTAAGATAGTGTACCACCTGGGACATCAACACATCACGGAGGCATGCCAAATGGCAATTGTCACTTTTCTGTGTTCCATCGCGATCATGGCGTGTTGCGCCAAGCAATATTTTTAGAATTATCCATTTCCAGTGAAGCTCCACAATTCCACCGTGTTGCGCTGAATCCAAAATTTGAAATCAATGGGGTACCGCGATTGTACCACGTCGTGCCAAGCCCTCAATTCCCAATTGTTCATTTCTAGTGATATGGTGCAATAACGCCTCGTCGTGCCAGGGCCCAAAATCAGATTTTTTCTAGTGATGATTTTTAAATCATTCTCAAGGGTAATTGGGTATTTTTTCCATGACCCAAGTCAGTCCTAAACACAAAATTTAACCCTAAAGGAGCACTAATTGCTCATTATTTCACTATTCACTCAAGAAACAAAGCATCCTCTCTCATAGTAAAAAACCTTAGCTTCAAGAAATCAAGAACAGACTCAACAATTTCTTCAAGAATCTTTAAGAATCAATATTCCCAGGTATGTTAGGTGTTCATTCATGGGTTCCTATCACCCATGAAGCCGAAGAACCCTTTTTAAAGATACAAAATCTCAGATTTATGATTTACATGCTTAAATTGGACTATATTAATGTCCATGATATTATTTGAGTTTCAATCCATGATAAATTGTAAGTTCCATGAAATTGAAATAGCATGTATATTAAATTATGTAATTCCCATTTTATGACCCTTGAATTTGCAAGTTTGGGTGTTATAATTACATTGTTATGCGTAGTCCATGATTATAAGCATTAAGTTGTGCTCCCCAAGTGTTTGATAGAATGTCCATGTGAATTAAGTGGTGAAATCATGACCTGCTAGTACATGTACAATCTTATGCCCTACAAGTGTTTGATAAAATGTCTCTATGGATGAATTATGAACAAGTGAAGATTGTTATGCTTTTCAAGATCATGCTATGCTTTACTTTTTATTCTATCAAGTCCTAGGGGTATCTAATACCCAAAACTCTAGCTGTTTACCTATAGCTACAGTAGTTACAGAATAGTCTTCGTCATGTCACGAATAGTAGTACATAGTCAGTTATAGAACTCAGTGAAACTCAACCCTGCTCGGTTAAGTTTAATAATTAGTGTCTTTCAGTTGGGTGTAGGATTCAGCACCACGTGAGCCTAGGGCTGGGGGCTCACTCATTAGTTAGGACTGGATCCCTAGAAGCAATCTCTAAGTTCCAGAACTATATAGCCAGTGTAGGTTATGAGATATCACCCTTTAGATAGGACTGACATTCTCAGGGATCACCCGCTAGTTTAGGACTGATCTTAGGGGTCACCCGCTAGATTAGGAATGACTCCACAACCATTGATAGTACCTGTGGCACAATACTAGCACCCTTCTAACTGGGGTCACAGGTTGGACCCTTATCAGCTTAGATTTGGGGAATGTCGGTTAGATGATTACCTCACACAGTTTTAATTTCAATTTCAGTATAAAACTCAGTTCAGTTATACAAAATTAGGTCTGTCAGATATAGTCACTTAGTATCAGTAATTCAGTTATCATTAATTTCAGATATTAGTTATTCAGTATAAAAAAATTAGTACTCAGCTTCAGTAAAAGCTGAGATATAGTATATATACATATATATGTACAATATCGCATACTCAGTATTTATAGCATTTTTAGTTATCCATGTACTATCATACTCAGTTACTCCATATCATTTTGTTAGTTACTGTTCATGCATATGAACCCTTGCATTCAGCCATACCTCATTTAGCATATCAATATATCCCACATATTGATGCATACTTTCTCTTTGCGCTATGATGTCTAATATTATAGGTTTGGACGCTCAGGTTTCTAACTGTGCTTAGCTAAATTCAGTCAGCAATATCAGATTCAGTAGTAAGTCCTCATCTATCGAGGATATGTTATTATTTCAGTATTACAGTAGCTTCAGTATTGTATTAGTTGGAGTTAGTTGGGGGCTTATCCCATCAACTCCATATTAAGATAGTTTAGTTAGAGGCTTTTCAGAATAGACTAGTTCAGATTCAGATGTTTTTAAGAAATTATTATTTATCAGTATTCAAATTATGAACCTTTTGGCATTTCATCCTATATTTTGTATTTTTACAGTATTATTATTTAGAGCTCACAGCAGGTACTAGCTCATGGGTTAGCTTGTGGTCCCTTAGGATCATAAGCACCGTGTGGCATCCAGGGTGTAGACTCGAGGTGTTACAAAATTGGTATTAGAGCCTCTGGTTCAACAGAGTCCTAGGGAGTCTGAAAGCCGCACGTAGTAGAGTCTTGTGCATGTGTATATAGTGCACCATACTTATGGACAAGAGGCTATGAGACGTTTTTAGGAAAAGTCTCCCCTCTTTCAATATTCATGTTATGCGTGCGAGTATGAGCTCAAGCTAAATTCTCAGTTTAATCCTTTTCTTCCTACCAGTTATAGGATATGCCTCCCAAAAAGACTAACGGAACAAGAACTGGAAATCAGTCAGCACCTCAGCCCGTTCAGGTAGATCCATTGGATGAGCATGTCTCCCATGTAAAATTTAGAGATGCATTCACCACTCTAGCCAATTCTGTAGCAGCTCAAAATGAAAGACCAGTTGCTGTTCAGGCCAACCCAGTGGCCAATACTATTGCAGCCAGGATTCGGGACTTCACCCAAATGAGTTCTCCCCTATTCTCAGGATCTAAGTTAGAAGACGATCCACAAGAGTTCCTCGATCAGGTTCAGAAAGTCACAGATATTATGGGAGTAACTTCCAGTGTGAGTACTAAGTTAGCTGCCTATTAGCTACAAGATGTAGCTCATACATGGTGTAAGTAGTGGAAGGTAGACAAAGCCCCAAATGTAGAGCCCATAGAGTGGAAGGAGTTTGCTACTGCTTTTCTAGATAGATTCTTTCCCTTAAAGCTGAAAGAAGCCAAGGTGTTAGAGTTCATCAGTCTCAAGTAGGGAAGTATAGGTGTGAAAGAGTATTTCCCCAATTTTACTCAGTTATCTAGGTATGATCCCCATGTAGTAAAAGACAATAGGTCCAGAATGAGCAAGTTCGTATTTGGGGTGTCAGAAAGTATTGTTAAAGAATATAGAACAACGATATTAATCAAAGATATGGACATGTCCAAACTCATGGTCCATGCTCAACAGATAAAAAAGGCTAATAATAAGGAGAGAGAGAGGGAGAATAAGATAGCTAGAATAGGTAGTTTCAATTTCACTCAGCCTAAGTCAGAAGACACTAATTGTTCACAGTTTCATCCAAAATCTTCAGTTCCAGCTCCATCTTCAGCTTGTAAGCCAATACCAAAGTTCAGGAATAACAGTCGAGATAGGACACCGGGCTTTCAAATCCAGGGTAGTATGAGTAGTGGCCGTACCCATCCACTTTGTGGGGAATGTGGTAAGAATCATAAGGATGTATGTAGGACTGGCAGTGATGTATGTTTTGGGTGTGGCAAGCCAGGCCATAGAGTCATAGATTATCCTCAGTCAGGTTTATAGGGTCAGTACAATCGTCCTTTAGCTCAGTCCGATTGCCAGAATCAGCAGGGTGCCACTTCCAGTGCCACCAGGGGGCAACGCCCAAACAGGCTTTATGCACTTTAGTCCAGACAAGATCAGAAAAGTTCTCCTGATGTGGCCACTGGTATG
This sequence comes from Capsicum annuum, assembly GCF_002878395.1. Classification (NCBI taxonomy): domain Eukaryota; kingdom Viridiplantae; phylum Streptophyta; class Magnoliopsida; order Solanales; family Solanaceae; genus Capsicum; species Capsicum annuum. The sequence continues at coordinate 110,768,030 of NC_061122.1, read as the reverse complement.
TTATAGATTTTTTATTTACATGTTTATGACTTATTAGATCTAGGAGCTTCTTTGTCTTTGGTAACTCCTTACATAGCAGTCAACTTTAAAGTCAGACTAGAAGTGTTAATAGAACCATTCTTAGTACCTACCCCAGTAGGTAAATCTATTCCAGCCAGATGAGTATATAAAAATTGCTCAGTTACAATATTTTTAGAAAATCCCTTCAGTTGATTTCAGTAAGAGAGTCATTCTATTTTAGTTTCCTAATGGGCCAATCATTGAATGAGGAGGTAGTACCTCAGTTTCAGTTGATTTAAGGTTGAATATTTTTTTTAGATTAAACCAGTAGAAAAAAGAGTTGAGAATTCTAAGTTAGTTAGTACTGAGATTTCTATATAATGATTGTTGGGGCAATAGAAAACTAAGAATCCTATATCAAAAGAAAGTACTAGCAGTGGACCTTACATTATCAAGTGTAGTCCTTCAGAATGAGTTCAATATTTATGAGTATTGTTATAGCTCAGGCTCTAGAGTAAAGTAGTTTTAATTCGATTTGGAGTTTATTAAATGGTTCACATACTTAGAATAACGGTTTTAAGCTAAGAGGGAGATGGTAGAACAAGTAACCGAGTCAGGCTTCCAGTTTTTTTGTAGTAATGTTAGTATTTATAGAAAAGCAGTGGGGAAGTATGATGACCAAACCATCCTTACCTTAGTGCAAAGTTTTGCACTTCGGCTATCATGATATCTATTCACGCCTTACATGTCAGCTCTATGATCATAGCTCATATTCGTGTCCATTATCAAAAATCATGTACGCTTACCATTCTTAGTATAAGGAGTTCTAGTTCACTCAGTATTACGAATCATGTTCCATGAATACAAAAATACCAAACTCAGGTCATGCAACTCATGAATCGTGTACTCATGCTTTACAGTATGCTCAGTTTCCATGAATCATGATACACTTCCAATGATCAACTAAATTCAGATTATGTCATGTATACCCTCAGTTTAGATCTCTTAATAAATCCATGATGTTGATATTCTAATCCTCAGGCCTCAGTTAAGTACCAAGTTCTGTATAGTGTCCATTCATACTTTAGGTCCTCATGTTTTGACCTTTCAGTGAACTCTCCTTATGAAATAATGTAGTGATGAGTAATTGCTTAGATGGGAAAGAGTAAATGTTTCATGTTAAGAAAAAATTATTGCATGCTAGTTTTACATATTATGTTGGTGTGTAAATGGCTAAATGCATTTTGTCGATTTGAGTAGGCTTGAACATAGTAGGAGAATTTAGTCCAGGTCAAACCTCAGTAGGTAGAGATATCAGTTCCCATGTGAATATTTTTAGTAGCCTTAAGTAAAATCTAGGGTCGAGGTAGAAATTATAGTGCATAAGGCTTAGTAACTCTATCTTAGATGATGTTTTGTAGGCCTTGCTCCATATTACAGGATTTTTGCCATGTTGTGATTTCTTATTCAGATGTCTTATTTAGACCATGCCAAGATCCCTTTCTCCCTAAAGTCAATAGAAACTTATAGAAAGAGTGTCAAAGAAATTCTCCAGTCGAGTATAAGTTTGTATGGTTTCCCATCTTTCTATCTAGTCGTACTATATGAAGTCTCATGAATATGACTATTACAAAATGGAGCATCCTGGTAGTTTCAAGTTTAGCTCAGTTTATGTATCATGCCTCAGTTTTAGATCCCATATATTAAGTCACGATTCAGTTCGTAGGTGCCCTATGTGTCATCTCATCTTTTCCTTAGTATCTCCACTAAGTCAGCATTCTTCAGGGATATAATGTCTTAAGGGGGAGATGCACTATAACCCCCCTGAGATTTCATGTCCTAAACCTTCCATTTTCTCTTCACGTAACAAGATCTAGTTTGAAGTAATGGCTACTCGTAAGTTGACTCTGTCATTATGATCTCAGCCGTATGACCATTCTCTTGTCATGACATGTATTCAAGGTATCAGTTCAGTTGATGATATTCATTTTCATGTATCATATTTCAGACTCAGATATGTTCTCATGTTCTCGTTCATGCATGTTTAGTAAATGATATTAGGGTTTTTAGTATTCTCAGCTTAAGGTAACAGTCTTCCTAAGATTTACTCAGTTCCCTGTTCAGATATAGTTATAAACTTTGTATTCTTTATCGTTGCATATTTAGTCATGCATTTATGAATCAGTTTAGTCTAGTGCTCATGCATCAAATATGCATGTTCAATATGAAAAATTAGCTAATCAGTACTTTTAGTCATGTATTCCATGCATCAGATATGCATGTTCTGTGTATAAACTCAACCTATCAGCGTTTCTCAGCTTAATGAGTCTCATTCGAGGATGAATGATCTCAAGGGAGAGATATTGTAATAACCTATATTTCCCTAGCTTAATTTAACTCTCAATACTTGAGTTATCCCATATAAAATTTTAAAATACCCAGTATTTTTCAGTTTAGAGCTTACAATTGCATAGGAAATTTAGTTAGCTTTCCAATGATATAAAATTCGCCCAAATTCGATAACCAGGTGCAGAGTTAGGGCCATTTTTGTGAGATAGTGTACCACTTAGGAAATCAACGCATCGCGAAGTCATTCCAAATGACAATTGTCCCTTTCTTATGTTCCGTCATGATCATGGCGCATCGCGCTAAGCAATATTTTTAGAATTGTCCATTTCTAGTGAAGCTCTGCGATTCCACCGCATTGCGCCGAGTCTAAAATTTGAAATCAATGGGGTACCGCAATTGTACCGCATCACACCAATCCCTATGTTCCCAATTGTCAATTTCCAGTGACACGACGCAATAGCGCTGCATTGCGCCAGGGCCCAAAATCAGTTTTTTTCTAGTGATGATTTTTAAATCATTCCCAGGGGTAATTGGGTATTTTTCCATGACCCAAGTCAGTCCTAGACATGGAATTTAATTCTAAAGGAGCATTAATTGCTCATTATTTCATTATTCACTCAAGAAACAAAGCATTCTCTATCAAAGGGCAAAACCCTAGCTTCAAGAAATCAAGAACAAACTCAAGAATTTATTCAAGAATCAATATTCCCAGGTATGTTAGGTGTTCATTCATGGGTTCCTTTCACCTATGAAGCCCAAGAACCCTTTTTAAACTTACAAGATCTCAGATTTGTAATTTACATGCCTAAATTGGATTGTATTCATGTTCATGACATTATTTGAGTTTTAATCCATGATAAAATGTAAGTTCCATGAAATTAAAATAACATGTATATTAAATTGTGTAATTCCCATGCTATGACCCTTGAATTTGCAAGTTGGGTGTTTTAATTACAATGTTATATACTGCCCATAATTATATGCATTAAGTTGTGCTCCCTAAGTTTTTGATAGAATGTCCATTTGAATTAAGTGGTGAAATCATGACTTGCTAGTACATGTACAAGCTTATGCCCTACAAGTGTTTGATAAAATGTCTCTATGGACAAATTATGAACAAGTGAACATTGTTATACTTTTCAAGATCTTGCTATGCTTTACTTTTTATGCTATCGAGTCCTGGGGGTATCTAATACCCAACAATTTATCTATTTAACTAGAGCTACAGTAGTTATAGAATAGTCTCAGTCATGTTACGAACAGTAGTACACAGTCAGTTACAGAACTCAGTGAAACTCAATCCCTTTCAGTTTAGTTTAATAATCAGTGTCTTTTAGTTGGGAGTAGGATTCAGCACTGAGTGATCCTAGGGATGAGGGCTCACTCGTTACCTAGGACTGGATCCCTAGAAGCAATCCCTAAGTTCCAGAACTACATAGCCAGCGTAGGTTATAAGATGAACCCTTGCATTCAGCCTTACCTCATCTAGCATACTAGTACATTCTACATACTAACACTTACTTTCTCTTTGTGCTATGATGTCTCATATCATAGGTTCGGACGCTCAGGTTCTTGACCACGCTTATCCAGATTCAGTCAGCAGTATTAAATTCAATAGTGAGTCCTCATCTATCGAGGATATGCTTTTATTTCAGTATTATAGTAGCTTTAGTATTGTATTAGTTGGAGTTATTTAGGGCCTTGTCCCATCAACTTCGTATTCAGATAGTTTAGTTAGAGGTTTTTCAGACTAGATTAGTTCAGACAGTATTTCAGATTCAGATATTTTATCAGATATTATTATTTATCAGTATTCAGATTGTGAACCTTATGGCATTTGAACCTATATTCCATATTTTTATAGTATTATTATTCAGTGCTCACAGAAGGTACCAGCTCATGGGTTAGCTTTTGGTCCCTCGGGATCATAAGCACCATGTGGCTTCCAGGGTACAGACTCGGGGGTTACATGTGCCCAAGTGAACACACAAGTATATGTAGTGCATCAAGTAGTGAAATAGCCTCTTGAAAGCCAAGTATCGATGTCATACAGACTTTTGTTAAATATTAATCTTATTATAGTCTCACTATGAAGATTAAACAAGTGCAAATGTAACCTAAAATGTTTGAAAGATTAAAACCAAAAGTAAATGTAAATAATACGGTATCAACAATGATGGGGAGAAACCCAGGGTTAAGGCACTATGAATAATCTTACTTTGTTATATAAATTTATTAATTTAGTTAATTGTCTTGGTTGTTGGTTCATGGGGTTTATAACATGATTACAATCTTCTAACCTCTAATCAACTATCTAACTTATCCTCAAAACTACATCATTGAGTGGGGATGCAAGAACTAAACTAAACATATTTGTATTCTTCTTGTATATAAACCAAATAGGGAGAATTAGGTATATTTCTATCCTCAATTCAAATCAAAAATTCAATTCAATGAATGATTACAATCCGATCCCATATATCCCATATTCTATTCTATCATTCCTCCTTCCGGGTTCACAATTGAACTATGCATTTATCTTAAGGGTCATGAATCCATAGAATATTTAAAATAATGATAAAATAACATCTATTAGTGATAATAACATAAACCAAATCAATTAATAAGCAAAAGTAATCATGTTCCTGGCCTTAACCCCGGATGAAGGTGTTTATCCACTCATGGACTTACAAAGAATCATAATGATGAATTTATGTAATAATACTAAAGAAAAATAAGATAAAGGATTAAAACCTAATTGAAGACTCCTCTAGTGTATTACAAAGCCCTAAGGTATTCCAAGGTGTTTACACAAGAGTTAGAGTGTCCTATTTATATTAGGAACAAGTTGGCCTAAATTGTCTTGCCACCGCGCCACGCCTCTATCACATGCCTAGGCAGTGTGGCACATTGAAATCATAGAGATTCATTGTATTTAACATTTTTGTTTGACACTAAGGGTGTGGCACACTCTTAAAGTGGTGACTAGACAGCGTTGCACTCCCCTAAGCCCAAAAAATCCAGCTTTGGTCTTTGTTTATCCCATGCATTTGTCCTTTCATTCCATGCTTTGTGGTAGCTTATAATATTCAAATCATCTCACCAAGATTCCTACAACATAAATCACCATGAATTAGAGCTCACAATACAATAGTCTCAAACAAGAAAAACTAGAATAACACATAGCTCAAGCTAAGAGTACTAGTTATCTCGTTTAAACTCTAGATTCACATTAGGCTTCCCACTTTTATTTGAACACACCTTAAAAATTTTCAACACATAACTTAACTCTTAGATTCTTATTTATATAAAGATTAACTCATTACGCACACGAGAAGTCCTCAAAACTAGGCTAATTAAGCGTAGACAATCACACTTAGGTGCATAAATCCACCTAAGATCACTTAAGCAATGATTTGGTTTCTTAAGAGACTTGGCATGATAGAAAAAATGTCTTCTAAGTGACAATTGTCTTTCTTTAGTTATGGCCTGATCGCTTAAGTGACAATGGCATGCCAGATGATTGTCGCTTAAGCGACAACCAAGCCATGTATGAGATGAGGCATGCTTCACTTAAAAGACGCCTGATCGCTCAAGCGATAGCTGCGTAAGCAACCCGATAGTCACTTAGGTGATGTGTGGGTAGTTTATTTTCCCCTTTAAATATTTTTACACCTTTTTCGAGACTTGGATCTTGGGTTTCGAGGTTTTGAGAATTTTATTCTATTTTTAAGATTGGGTAAGCTCCAAATCCCTAATATAATTATTTTTCTTTGATTTTTATCATTTAAATCTTATTTAAAACTCGTAATAAAAGGTGGAATTTAGGAATTTTGGCCCAAAAGGCCCAAATTATAATTTATTTGATTCAAAACCTAATTTCACTTTGTTTTCACTTGGGTTTTCTCCTATAAGTTCCTTTAATCTCTGGAAATATGATTTTGGATAAAAATTCTAGGTTTACCCCTCTTATTGAAAAAATCCATTTTGGGGGTCTATATTGACTTCAATTCAGAAGTGGATAATATAGGTATTTTTGGCTTTTTTTTAACACACAGATTTTGTATTTTTATATTTTAGTTAATTTTGAGGCTGTTTGTTAGGGGAAGTCTTCATGTTGGAGCTTTTTGGATAAGAATTCCATCATTCTAAGTAGGTTATGACTTAACTTTCTTCGGACTAGGTAGGGTACTTAGTAATAATGTAAAAGCATGCTATGGGTATGGGGTTGTATCATGAAAAATGTATATAGGTGATTTATTTTCCCTTATGGAGGCTAATATGGATGATATTTTGTGCTTTTGAGATATTAATTGTTATGTGTGACTGCATGGAGTCTATATGTTGTTGTTGGCCTAGTATTGATATATATATATATATATGTTTACTTACACCCTTTTTGGTGGGAAAAGCCTAGATTTTGGAAATTATATGGTATTAATAACATTTTTTTGTGCATATTTCACTTGATGGTCATGGATTATATTGGATCATAGATAATTGATGGATTGATTGGATATTGGATATGCTTATTTTGGTTGATTATAAGCATAGCACCATCATTCTCATTGCATTTGAAACTTTATACACCGATTTTTATTGTATGTTGTACTTGATTGATGTATTATGTCATATATGTGATCATGAAAAATTGGAAACACTCTAGAAATACTGGAAACATTGGAAATGCTGAAAACACTAGGAACATTGGAAACACTAGCTTATTCTGACAGAAAATATGACATCTTTAAAAACCCTCTGTCAATGTTTGTGTCTGAATGGAGTCTTAAATATTTGTATTAGATATTGTATTACATTATTATAGAGCCTCTCCAAGGCATGTTCCAAAGAGGATTCATGGATATTGATTGTATATGGGTTGACGAACCCTTCATGGGTCCTACGTTTGTAATTAAGCCCGGTAGGTATGGGTTGATGAACCTCCCATAGATTTTACGTATATAGCTGAGATTAGTAGATGTATACGGAGATGATCTTGGGCATCATCATCATCATTATCACCATTATCATCATTATTATCATCAATGCATTCCATATGTTATGCTTATTCTGTTATTGTATTTCTGTTTGTGACTTGATATCTGTCTATTTGTTCTATCTTTTATACTTGTACTTGAAGTATGTGTATACTTGTTGTTTCCCCCTGCCTATTTTTGTTATATGTGTATATAGTAGAACTGTTAGAGGAGACAATGTGGGCTACGATTTGGGATATTTTCTGATTGCAGGTGACGTGCCCATAGTTTTGTGTTTACATGCTTTATTTTCTACTTTACTTAGTCGGTATATAATACCTACTGAGTACAAGTGTAATGTACTCATCCCTACTGCGCCCTTTCTGTGCAGATCTAGGTACGAGTGCATCACAGGAATAGCTGATTCAGGTGGTATTTGGAGTCTTTGAGGTAGCGGTTGACCTATGCATACCGAGTTGGCTATTACATTTTCTTATTAGACTATGTCTTACTTTTATTTAGAGATAGAATTTTTCCTTTTGGGTTATCCTATGTATATTTTGACTTCAAGTTGTGTTAATTGGTTCGTATACTGTGACACCAAGTTTTGGAATTTGGTTTGGTATCTTTGATTATATTTCTTCTTTTACTGTATATGAGTGGTTTGAATCCGTTCTAGGGGTCTTGCTTTGGGTTTTTGTATTGAGTTATCATTGCATATCAGTTTGGGTGATGGACTTACTTGTCAAAGCTTGACGCGACAAGTGCCATCATAACCCTTGATTTTTGAGTCGTGATAGAAGGAGTATTGGAGGCAAGATGGTAGAATTCAATAGAGTGAAAAGATATTATCTGTAGAGTGCTATTAATTCGATCAATGACTTGGTTTCTAAAGAGTGTAGCATTTCCATTTTTCCTTATGTTCCATAATATAACAGGGGTTAAAATGGCTTTGGGAACTATATGGGAATTGTTAATTATGAAATGATCATTAGAGAAACATAAATGATGGATGTTGCTGAGGAAGTATTAGGAGTTAAAATATACATCATAATGTTTCCAAATGTAACTTGCATCCGGAAGTTCAGTAAATATATGATTGATATCCTCTTCTCTTGTTGGGCATGAGACATAAGTATTCATAGTGGTTATACTTCTATTGAATAGATTAGAAGCAGTGGGTAGTTTATTTAAAAGGTGCAATGGCCGAAAGTATTTTATTTTGTTAATAGCCCTTATTTTCCAAATCCACTTTAGTTAGTTTCGGAAGACTTCATCTGGTGAACTTATAGATGATAAATAAAGGTAGTAACCATCATTTGTTCTAAAATTATCATCCGTACTTTGATTCTAGAAGAGTAGCATTCTTAGACATGGTGATTTGGGTATAAGTATTACATATAGTATTTTTAATTTAACTAGGAATACTAAAATATTGGCATGAGAAGTTCCATTCATCATTTTTGTGTAAGCTAGAAACTGATAGTGGTGTTCTGTAATATTTAGAGGTCCTTGAATGGTTTGTCAAAGGTTTTTTTTATGCTCGATCTAATTATCTTTCTAGAGATTTATTTTTTCACCATTCTAAATATTTCATAAAATATCCTTACAAAATATAGATTTGCATGAACAATGCTTTTTTTAGATATACGAATCATAGGAGTGGGAAAAAAGCTCAGAAGTATCATGAATATTATTATTATATTTTTTCCTTAAACTTTTGCTCATAATATATCTTTATTTATCTTTAATCTCCAATTTAAGCTTGGAAGTAAGGCATAGTATTTTCTAATTACTTTTTGAATTCCGCAACCTCCATTATTTGTAGGTCTTGTAACTAAGTCCCATTTTGCTAGTGAAATTTCTTTCATTCCTGAGTAGATCCCCATTATCAATTCCTTTGTATGCTATTTATGTGGTCGCTTATTCCTTGAGGTAGAAGACTACATTGCATGACATACGCAAGAATAGAAGTTAAGGTAGATTTTATAAGAGTAGCAAGACTGGCTAGAGATAAGAATCTAGTTTTCCAGTCACAAAGCTTATTGCTCATGTGATCTATAATGTATTGATAATCTTTAATTTTAGGGTAGTGATTTATAATTGGGATACCAAGGTATTTACCTAATTTACCCGCTTGTCGAATATGCAACGTAGTAGAGAAAGTATTCCTATCATTTGGTAAAATATTTTCCAAGAAAAAAGCTGGAGATTTATCTATTTTGATTGTTCTGATAAGGTATTTAAGGTGTGTATATATTATGACTGCTGCATTTCTAGAATTTTCTTTTACAAGTAGGATAACATTGTCGAAGAAAAAGAAGGTGGAAAAGGGGTTCTCCTATTCAGTGAATCTTGATAGGTTGCCAAACCCTTTCATGTATGCAATAGTTTATGAGTCTAGATAATGATTCCATACAAATGATGAATATGTAAGGAGAGAGCAGATCTCCTTATCCAATTCCTCTAGTAGGGATGAAACAATCAATGAGTTTATCATTGACAAGTATAGAATTGGAGGATATAGTTATACAAGCAATAATGTGGGAAATAATATTGGGAGGAAAGTTGAGGGTAAAAAAAATTGTCTTATAAAAGAACATTCTAGTCGATTAAAAGCCTTTTAGGTCAATTTTTAAGAGCATTTTCACAAAATTTTCTTTTGTTTTTTTTAAAAGAGTGAATAATTTTTTCGTCAATAATAGCATTATCTACGACTCTTCTTCTCATAATAAAGCTAGCATTGTTAAGGACTAATAATATTGTCTAAATAAGGTCTAATTCCATTTACAATAATTTTTGTAATAGTTTCGTAAATGATATTACTTAGACTTATAGGTCTATAATGAGTAATTTGTTCAAGATTTTTAATTTTTTGGAATGAGGCAGACAAAAGTCTTATTTATTTCTAGTGGGATGATCTTAGCCGTGAAAACATTCATACAAGAGGTGAATATCGCTTCATTTGTATGTTTACAATATTTTTGAAAAATATAGGATGTAAACCATCAGGTCCAAGAGATTTAAGAGGTTGAAAAGAGTAAATTATCCTTTTAATCTTGTCTCTAGTAAGAGGCCTGTCTATATCTATGTTTCTTTCCAAGAAAAGAGCATTGTGGCATGGGGGATAATTTATATTAGGGTAAGAAATAAGATCAGAGGTATAAACTTTTTGAAAGTACTTAACGATAGTATCATTTATCGTAACAGGATCAAAAGTCCCATTGCCCATCGAGTCATTTTATCAATTATGTTGTTCTATGTCTTCTATTAGTAGTAGAAGTATGAAAGAATTTAGTGTTACAATCTTTGTTAGTTAACCATTGGATGCTAGATTTAATATTTCAAAAGTCTTCTTCACGTTTAAGAATTTTATTGAAATAATTTATTATCTTACTTTCTAAATTTATGTGAAAGGAAGTTTTAAAGGTCGGGTTCATTTTTTGAAGTTTATTAACTCTTCTCAGAATTTGATCTTTTTGTTTGAAAATATTTCTATAAGTGGTGATATTCCATTTTTTAGCATTGGCATAGAAATCCTTTATGACTATTTGATTGTCCCTTTAGTCCTTCAAAGTGGAACTAACAATGTTAGGGAAATATCTTAACAAAAATTTCTCTTTTAGTCTAAAATGACAAAATTTTACACCACAAAAATGTTATGAAATATTTAAATTATAATTTTTAAAAGTTTTATCATCATATCAATATCATGACATATTTAAGATCGGGCTTCAAGGTTTTGAAACCTTACTCTCTTTCTTAAACGTCATGATCAATCGGGGTCAATTAAGCAAGTTATAAAAATCTAAATTGTTTAAAGAAAATTTTACAATAAGTAAGCTACTTTTAACCTGCCTAACACCATTTAGGATAGTTTCATTTAGCCACAATATATAGCAAACTTTTCTTGTGTATATCAAAATATAGGGAAAGCACCTATCCCATAATTTAAGCCAATTAATATTTCCTCTAGTCTAATATACAATAATTGTTAGGGTTTGGCACATTGATAAGTGGTGAATTTACCACTCAATTGCACTCAACAATCGTGCATACTACTATGATTTGAAGATATAAGTGAGAAAAATTTGTGATTAAATGCACTAATTTCCATATTTTGCAGGTATACAGGTTAGGAGAATGAAAGATGTGGATTTGAGCTGTAATGGACAAAAAAAAGGGAAAGAAGTGAAGCTGTATAAGACCCTACAAAATTTTTAGCTTAATCCAGTCCTTTAAGCTTGTTAAGGGGGTCCCGGATTTAGAAAATTCTAACTAAGTATTCAGACTTTGTTTATTTTTAGGCCTTTGAAAGTTGGCAATATCATTTTGCGACCTTAAAGTCCTTTAAATGTCTATATTTTAGTTAATTCATGATCAGGAAGGTCAATATGTATTCTCAAACAAATTTCAAATTTTTGGACTTCATTGGAAGCTCCTTTGAAATCCTAAAATAGTGTACCAATGTGATCTTGGCGCACCGCATCACCCATCGTGTTGGTTAATATTTTCCCTAGATACCAGCATCAAATTCCAGTGAGTCGGTGTGATCTTAGTGCGACGGGTTGGATATCGTATCGGTACTAGCACCGCGCCGTATTGACCTGCGCATCAGCAATCCAGTTTTCACTCATTAAAAGACCGGATTCTTAGGAGTATTTGGGTCTTTTCCCCGAAATTTAATATCCTAGGAAATAAATAAATGCATTCTTTCACAATTTCTGTTAAGAACAAGCCTTAGGATTTTTAAATTTCAAATCAAGAACTCAAGATTTCCATCATTAATTTTGAGAAATTCTTCAACAAGGTATGTATAGTATTCATCCAAGGGTCTCTTCCACCCTTGGAGTTCAAGAAACTTCTTTTAAAAACATGAATTGTGATTTTCATGTTGGGGGTTTGAATGTAATCATGTTCATGTTTTGTGGAATGTGTTCCAAGTTGAAATCTTTATGTGTTTCTTAATTTTATGATAGCATGTAAGTTGAATTTTGAATCTCTTATATTGAAACCCTTGAATTATGAAGTCATGATGTATTAGCATTGTTGATCATACCCAAGTATAAAGCTACGCCTATCATGTGTTTGATAAAATACTAAATTGAGACTATGGTGCTTTTGTGATCCTTTGGTGGTCTAAATAATGAGCTTATGTTATACCCATATGTTCACAATGCCTTCCATGTTAAAGCTATACCTTGTATGTGTTTGATGGAATGCTAATGAGATTGGTTTAATGAAATTATGTTGTGTTAGTATGCATTCCTATTCATGTGCAAGTTTATGACTTTCAAGCAATTGATGAAATACCTTATAGATCATATTGTGAGTTCTTGACTATTGTCAAGTATTCAAGAATTATCCTGTTTTATTATTTCATGCTATTGAATCCTAGGGGTATTTAATACCCGATAATTTAGTTGTGTGCCTAGAGAAAGTATCAATTATAGAACAGTCTCAATCATGTCATGATCAGTAGTACTCTAGTTCAGTTACAGAACTCAGGAAAACTTAGTAAACTTAGTTCAGTTCAGTTAATCAGTATAATCAGTAATAGGTCGGTCCATCCTAGTATGAACTAGGAAACCATTTTAGTGTCTATTCAGTTGGGACTAGGAATCAGCACTGAGTGAACCCAAGGATGGGGACTCACCTGCCAGCAGAGGGTGTGATCTTTAGAAGCAGTCCTTGCGTTCCAGAACTACGTTGCCAGCGTAGGTTGAGACATCAAAATCTACTAGTTGAGAGTTGATGAGGTTGCTTAACCTATCAGTTGAGGGCCCCACTATTCTCATTAGGGTACCTGACAGATGAGGGTAAATCTCAGCTTGTCCTTACCCGTGGCATGGTACTGACACCCTTCAAACTTGGGTTACAGGTTGGACACCAAATCTATTCAAAAGAGGTGCATGTCGGTTAGATGATTACCTTCCACAGTCTCAGTCTCAGTCTTCAGTAAAGAACTCAGATAGTTCTACAAATTTCAAGACTGTCATATATAGTCACTCAGCTTAGTGTAAAACTCAGCTTGTTCCATAAAAAACAGGACTGTCAGATACAGTCACTCAGCAAATAGTATATTAGTTATCAATTATATTAGCTATCAGTAATCTGTGTTATCAGTAAACTCAGTTTTCAGAATCCTTATGGCTTCAGTTATAGCTGTGTATTCATGCATATCTTCTCACGCAGTCATGTTTATGTTATTTAGTCAGTTATAGTTCATGCATGTGAACCCTTGCATTCATCCTACCTCACTTTACATACTAGTACATTCACATGTACTGACACATACTTTTCTCTTGTGCTATGGTGTTTTATACCATAGGTTCGGACTCTCAGGTTCCCGATCATGCGTAGATAGATTTAGATTCAGCCAACAGTAGTAGACTAGCAATGAGTCCTCATCATTTGAGGATATTCATGTATTTTATTATCTCATTACATTCAGTATCTCAGTTGATAGAGTTAGTTGGGGGATTATCCCATCAACTCCATAGTTCAGACAGTTCAGTTAGAGGCTTTTCAGACTAGATGTTCAGACAGTATTCAGTATTTCAAATTCTAATATTTTATCAGACTTTATCATTTTCTTTTCATCAGTAGTATAGTTTTGGACCTTATGGCATTTCAGCCTATTATTTTGCATTATATAGTGTTATTACTCAGTTATTGCAGCAAGTACCAATCATGGGTTAGCTTGTGGTCCTTTGGGATTATGAGCATCGTGTAGCGTTCGGGGTACAGATTCGAGGAATTAAAAACTTGGTATTAAATCCTAAGGTTCAACAGTGTCCTAGAAAGTATGAAAGACGTATCTAGTAGAGTCTTGGGCATGGTTTTATAGTGCACCACTCTTATGGACAAGAGGCTACGAGATGTTTTAGGAATAGTTTCTTTTTTTCAGTATTCATGTTGTGCGAGTGAGCATGGGCTCTAGATAAACTCTTTTTTTAATACAAGTTTCTATTCCATCTACAAAAAATACCGCCAAACAGGACTCAGGTAAGAGAAACGGGAGATCAGTCAGCCCTTTAACCCATTTGGCCAAATCCTTTGGGTGAACATGTCTCCCACCCTGAGTTTAGAGCAGATTTCACCACCCTAGCTCATTCAGTTACTGCTCAAAATAAATGTCCAGCTGTTATTTCGTCCAACCCAGTGGCTAATACTGCAACAACCAGGATTCGGGACTTCACTCAAATAAACCCTCGGTCTTTCACAAGGTCTAAGTCAGATGAGGACCCTTAGGAATTCCTTGATCTGGTGTAGAAGTTTACAGATATTATGGGGGTGACAACTAGTAAGAGTGCTGATCTAGCTGCATATCAGTTGTAGGATACGGTTCACACTTGGTTTAAATAGTAGAAAGCAAAGAGGCTAGTAGATGTAGGGCCTATTGAATAGGATGAGTTTGCCACTACTTTTCTAGATAGATTCTTTCCCCTAGAGGTGAGAGAAGCAAAGGTGTTAGAGTTTATTAATCTAAAGATTGGCAATACGACAGTGAAAAAGTATTCTCTCAAGTTTACTCAATTAGCTAGATACGCTCCTCATGTAGTGGCAGATAGTAGATCCCGAATGAGTAAGTTTGTGTCTGGGGTGAATGATAGTGTGGTTAAATAGTGTAGAACTATAATATTAATTAGTGAGATGGACTTGGCTAGGCTGATGATCCATGCTCAGTAGATAGAGGAGCAAAAGAATAAGGAGTGAGAGAAGTATAACAAGAGAGCTAGAACAGGTAGTTTTAACTTTGCTCAGCGTAAGTCAGAGGGTGGGAATCATTCTCAGTTTCTTTCGAAATCTTCAATTCCAGCTCCATCCTTAGCGAGTGCTCTAGTGGTAAAATTCAGAGATGCAATAGGGATAGGGCATCAGGCTCTAAGTCTCAAGGTAGTGTCAGCAGTGCCCGAACCAATCCTCTTTATCAGACTTGTGGCAAGAACCATCAGGTTATTTACAGAGCTGGAAATGATATTTGTTTTGGATGGGGCAAGCCAGGCCACAGGGTTAGAGATTGTCCCCAGTAAGGTTTTTAGGGTCAGAAAAATCATCCTCCAACTCAGTCCGATTGCCCTAATAAATAGGGTGCCTCATCCAGTGCCACTAATGGGCAACGTCCAAATAGACTATATGCTCTTCAGTCTCGACAGGATCAGGAAAGTTTTCTTGATGTAGCCACTGGTACATTATGAGTTTATTACTGACATATTTATGCTTTGCTAGATCCAGGAGCTTTCTTGTCTTTTGTTAGTCCTTATATAGCAATTGATTTCAGAGTTATTCCTAAAATTCTAGCAGAGCCTTTCTCAGTCTCTACCCCAGTGGGTAAATCCATCATAGCCTGATAGGTATACAGGAACTGTCGGTTATAGTATCTCAAAAATTAATTTCAGCTGACTTAGTTGAATTAGAGATGAGTGACTTTGATGTCATTCTCGGCATGGATTGGCTTTATTCCTGCTATGCCTCAGTCGACTGCAGAAATAAAATTGTCCAATTCTAGTTCCCAAATAAACCCATCCTAGAGTGAAGGAGTAGTACTTTAGCATTTAGGTGTTAGTTTGTTTCATACCTTTGGGCGAGAATAATGATATCTAAGGAATGTGTCTGTTACCTTGTACGAGTTAAGGACTCTAGTTCAAAAACCTCTAATCTTGAATCAGTGTCAGTAGCATGTGAATTCCCTGATGTATTTCTTGATGATCTTCCTAGAATTTCTCTCGAAAGGGAAATTGATTTTGGAATTGATCTTCTTCCAGATACTCAGCCCATTTCTATTCCGTCATATAGAATGGCACCTGCAGAACTTAGTGAATTAAAAGAACAGTTGAAGGATCTCTTAGACAAGGGATTCATCAGACCCAGCGTGTCCTTGTGGGGTGCACCAGTTTTATTCACGCATAAGAAAGATAGTTCTATCAGAATATGCATAGACTATTGCCAACTCAATAAGGTCACAGCCAAGAACAAGTATCCCCTTCCCAGAATCGATGATTTGTTTGACCAACTTAAGAGAGCCAGTTTCTTCTCTACGATAGACCTCAGGTTAGGCAATTATCAGCTTAGAGTCAGAGAATGTGACATCCCAAAAATAACTTTTAGAACTCGATATGGTCATTTTCAATTCATAGTCATGTCCTTTGATCTTACCAATGTCCTAGCAGCTTTCAAACAATTGATGAACCGTGTGTTGAAGCAGTACTTAGACATGTTTGTCATAGTTTTCATAGATGACATCCTAGTTTACTCTCGTAGTGAACATGATCATGCAGACCATCTCAGAATAGTATTGTAGGCTCTCAGAAATCATCAGTTATTTTCCAAATTCAATAAGTACAAATTTTGGCTAAGGTTAGTAGGATTCTTTTGTCATATCGTTTTTGGTGATGGCATTAGAGTTGATCCCCAAAAGACTAAAGTAGTGAGAAACTGGCCCAGACCCATCTCTCCATCAGATATTAGGAGTTTCTTAGGTTTGGCTGGCTATTAGAAGCATTTTATTGAGGGATTTCCATCTATTACATCTCCTATGTCTAGATTGTCTGAGAAGAAAGTCAAATTTCATAGGTTAGATTCATGCAAGAAAAGTTTTTAGGATTTGAAGACTCGATTTAGCTCAACTCTAATTTTAACTCTTCGAGATGGTTCAGATGGGTTTGTGGTATAGTTTGATGCATCCAGAGTAGGTTTGGGTTGTGTCCTTATGCAGCATGGTAAGACATAGCCTACACCTCCAGATAGCTTAAACCCCATAAGAAGAATTATCTGACTCATGATCTCGAGTTAGCAGCAATAGTATTTACCTTAAATATTTGGAGGCACTACTTGTATGTGGTGCATGTAGATGTGTTCACAGATCACAAAAGCCTTTAGTATGTATTTTCTCAGAAAACTTAAACCTTCGTCAGAGAAGGTGGTTGGAGTTGTTGAAAGACTATGATATGAGCATTCTGTATCACCCGAGAAAGGCTAATGTAGTGGATGATTCTCTCAGTAGACTATCTATAGGTAGTGTTGCTCATGTTGAAGATAGTAAAAAGAAGTTAGTTTAGAAAGTTCATCAGCTTTCCCGACTAGGTGTCCGCTTAGTCGATTCAGCAGAAGGTAGTGTGTGGGTTTAGAATAGTTTAGAATCATCTCTAGTTTCTGAAGTAAAGGAAAAGTAGGATAGAGAACCCAGTTTAGAAAAGTTAAAAAAGTCAGTCAGAGATCAGAAGGTGAAGGTTTTCTCCCTAGGGTAGATGGTGTTTTGCGTTGTTAGGGTCATCTATATGTGTTAGGTATGGATGACTTAAGGCAGCAAATTCTTGTAGAGGCGCATGGTGCACATTACTCTATTTATACAAAGGATACTAAGATGTACCACGATTTGCGGGAGATCTATTGGTGAAGTGGGATGAAGAGAGACATTGCAGATTCATGGCTAAGTGCTCAACATGTCAGCAGGTTACGATTGAGCATCAAAAGTCAAGTGGGTCTATGCAGGAGTTTAGTATCCCTACTTAGAAGTGGGAAGATGTGAACATAGACTTTGTGATGGGTTTTCCTCGTACTCGTTGTCAGCACAATTCAGTTTGGGTTATCGTAGATAGGGAAGCCAAATCAGCTCACTTCCTTCTAGTCCATACCTCGTATTCAGTCAGGGATTATGCCAAACTCTATATCAGAGAATTGATCAGATTGCATGGTGTTCTATTATCCATTGTCTCAAATAGAGGTACCCAGTTCACCTATCATTTTTGGAAGGTATTCCAAAAAGGTCTTGGTACCCAAATTTATCTCAGTACAACCTTTCATCACCAGACAGATGGTCAAGCAGAAAAGACCATTCAGACTTTGAAAGATATGTTACGAGCATGTGCGATAGATTTTAAAGGTAGTTGGGATGACCACTTGTTTTTGATTGAGTTTGCATACAATAAAAACTATCATTCCAGTATTCAGATGGCTCCGTTTAAAGCTCTCTATGGTAGGAGATGCAGATCTCCAATTGCTTGGTTTGAGGTGGGTGAGGCTGCAGTTGTAGGGCCTGACCTAGTATTCGATACCTTAGAAAAAGTTCATTTTCTCAGATAAAGACTTAAGATAGGTCAGAACTGACAGAAATCATACGCAGATATGTGCAAAAAGGATCTCGAGTTTAAGATTAGCGATTATGTGTATTTAGAAATCTCTCCCATAAAGGGAGTAAAGAGGTTCGGCAAGAAGGGAAAGCTCAGTCCCCGATATGTCGGTCCATTCAAAATTCCCAGTCGTTTCGACAAGGTAGCTTATGAGATCGAATTGCCTTTAGATCTATCTTTAGTGCATCCAGTATTTCATGTCTCCTTGCTAAAGTAGTACATAGGTGACCCAGTAGTTGTAGTCCCTATAGAGGGCATAGATATTTAAAACAACCTCTCTTTCAAAGAGATTCCAGTTGAAATCTATGACTATCAGACTCACAGATTGAGGAACAAAGAAGTTCTTCTAGTCAATGTATACCAAGTATCCTCACCTCTTCTTCACAAACTCAGACTAAACCCAAGGTAATAGTATTTCCTAACCTTATAAAGTTTCTTGTTCTGATTTCAGTTACAAACTTGGTATCAAATACCATTGCATGTTCAGTCATATGTTCATGAGTCAGTTCAGTAATGTATCCATACATCCGATATGCATGTTCAGTATGAGAAACTCAGCTTATCATAAATCCCAGTCATGTACTCATGCATCAGATATGCATGTTCATTGTGGTAATTCAGTATATCAATAATATTAGTCCTATAGTTATGTTACAGATGTTTATGTCCTATAAGTAGGTTCAGCCTACAAGTACTCTCAGTTCAGTCAGTCTCATTCGAGGATGAATGTTTCCAAAGGGGAGATATTGTAAGACCCCACAAAATGCCTAGCTTAATTCAGTCCTTTAAGATTGTTAATGGAGTCCCAGACTTAGAAATTTCTAGCTAAGTATTTAGACTTAGTTTATTTTTAGGCCTTCGAAAGTTGGAAATCTCATTTCACGACCTTAAAGTCCTTTAAATGTCTATATTTTAGTTAATTCATTATCAGAAAGGTCAATAGGAGTTCCCAGACAAGTTTTTGATTTTTTGAACTTTGTTTGAAGCTTTTTTCGAATCCCAAAATAGTGTACGAACGGAATCTTAGAATGATGCATTGCCTATTGTGTCGGTTAATATTGTCCCCAACTACCAGCATCGAATTCTAGTGAGTCAGTGTGATCTTGGTGTGATGCATTGGATATTGAGTCGGTGGTAGCGACACGCTGCGTCGACCTGTGCATCAGCAATCTAGTTTTCACTCATTAAAAGACCGCATTCTTGGGGGTATTTGAGTCTTTTTTTCCCGACTCTCAGCCCCCAAAACACGGAATTTAATACCCTAGGAAGCAAATAAATACATTCTTTCTCAATTTCTCTCAAGAACAAGCCTTAGGGTTTCTAAATTTCAAATCAAGAACTCAAGATTTCCACCATTAATTTCCAAAAATTATTTAACAAGGTATGCAAAGTGTTCATCCAGGGGTCCCTTCAACTCTTGAAGTTCAAGAAACTACTTTTATAAACATGAATTATGATTTTCATGTTGTGGGTTTGAATGTAATCATGTTCATGTTGTGGAATATGTTCCAAGATGAAATCTTTATGTGTTTCTTGATATTATGATAACATATAAGTTGAATTTTGATTCTTTTATGTTGAAACCCTTGAATTATGAAGTCATGATGTATTAGCATTGTTGATCATACCCAAGTATAAAGCTACGCCTACCATGTGTTTGATACTAAATTGAGACTGGTGCTTTTATGATCCTTTGGTGGTCTAAATGATGAGCTTATGCTATACCCATATGTTAACAATGCCTTTCATGTTATAGCTATACCTTGTATGTGTTTGATGGAATGATTATGAGATTAGTTTAATGAAATTATGAAGTGTTAGTATTCATTCTATTCATGTGCAAGTTTACGACTTTCAAGCGATTGATAAAATACCTTATAGATCGTATTGTGAGATGTTGACTATTGTCAAGTATTCAAGAATTATCATGTTTTATTATTTTCATGCTATCGAGTCCTAGGGATATTTAATACCTAATAATTTAGCTGTGTTCCTAGAGCCAGTGTCAGTGACAGAATAGTCTCAATTATGTCACGATTAATAGTACTCTAGTTCAGTTACAAAACTTAGGAAAACTTAGTAAACTCAGTTCAGTTTAGTTAATTAGTATAATCAGTAACAGGTCAGTCTAGCCTAGTATGAATAGGAAGCCAATTCAGTGTCTATTCAGTGGGGAGTAGGATTCAACACCAAGTGAACCCAAGGATGGGGACTCACCTGCCAGCAGAGGGTGTGATCCTTAGAAGAAGTCCTTGCATTCCAAAACTCCGTAGTTAGCATAGGTTGAGACATCAAAATCTTCTTGTTGAGGGTTGATGGGGTAGATTAACCTATCATTTGAGGGTCCCACTATTCTTATTAGAGTACCTAAAAGATGAGGGTAACTATCAGCTTGTCCTTACCTGTGGCATGGTACTGAAACCCTTCCAACTGGGGTTATAGGTTGGATCCCAAATCTATTCAGAAGATGGGCATATTGGTTAGATGATTACCTTCTACAATATCAGTCTCAGTCTTCAGTAAAGAACTCAAATAGTTCTACAGATTTCAAGACTTTCAAATACAGTCACTCAGCTCAGTGCGAAACTCAGCTAGTTCTATCAGAAACATGACTGTTAGATATAGTCACTCAGTAAATAGTATATTAGTTATCTGTTATATCAATTATATGTAATCTGTTTTATCAGTAAACTCAGTATTCAGAATCCTTATGACTTCAGTTATAGTTGTGTATTTATGGATGTATTCTCACGCAGTCATTTTTATGTTATTTAGTCAGTTGTAGTTTATGCATATGAACCCTTACATTTCGCCTTCCTCACTTTGCATACCAGTACATTTACATGTACTAACACATACTTTTCTCTTGCGCTATGGTGTTTTATACCATAGGTTTGGAAGCTCAGGTTCCCTATCACACGTAGATTGATTCATAGTCAGCCAGCAGCAGTAAACTAACAGTGAGTCCTCATCATTTGAGGATATTCTTTTATTTCATTATCTTATTACATCCAGTATCTTAGTAGATGGAGTTAGTTAGGGGACTGACCTATCAACTCTACAGTTCAGACAGTTCAGTTAGAGGCCTTTTAGACTAAATGTTCAGGCAATTTCAGTATTTCAGATTTAGATGTTTTATCAGACTTTATCATTTTCTTTTCATCAATATTATAGTTTTGAACCTTTTGGTATTTTAGTCCATTATTCCACATTATACAGTATTATTACTCAGTTATTACAGCAGGTACCAGTCATGGGTTAGCTTGTGGTCCTTCGGGATTATGAGCACCGTGTAGCATCTGGGGTACAGACTCAGGACATTACAAGTTGGAGGACCTAGAGAAGGAAGAAGCCTAAGTTATCGAAATCACTATCTGTGGTCCGCGATCGTGGTCAGTTAACTAGATGAAAATATCGCGATTGTAGTGCCCTTACCGCAATTGCGGTAATGCAATCGCAAATAACTTTCTATAATCGCGGCTAAGCAGGAATTTTTCTTATGGGCAGTTTTGTCATTCCACCCAACCGAACCTAATTCATCTTATAGTCTTAAACACTTTATATTTTGGCTATTTTTGTACACTATTAAGACATTTTTGAATTTGAAGTATAAACCCTAAATTGGGAAAGTTTTGTAATTGGATTTGGAGACTTTGATTTTATTATTTTTGAAGAATGGATGCTTTGAACAATCCTTATGGTATATATTTCATTCTTTTCTTAATGAGTAGATAAATATTTTAGTCTTGGGATTATGTTGAACTAAGGTGCAATTGTGTTTCGGTGATGGTGTGTTTGTATTCTTCTTAGTTGTTGATTATGGATTCCACTATTTCTTGGTTTTAATAGTTGGGATTTGTGGGTGAAAACCCCAAATACCTAAAATGTGTTTGTTGGGTGATAAACCCAAACTTTTGAAAGCTTTCATCATCCTTGAAGAGGGATGCGGGTAAACTCTTGGGAACCCATAACTTCTTTGAAAGAGGCTATAGGGGGCCAAAGCAATAGTGGAAAATTATGAATATAGCTTACTTTATTTTTCCATCTTAGTAATAAGGGTAGATGGAGAGTAGGTTATGTCATGGGCATCTTTCTAGAAATAGAAATGCCCAATTGAGGATTTTGGTGGATTTAATTAATACACTCGTTAGGTACTCGAAAGAGTCAAGGAGTGCATCCTTGAGGTCTTGTTGACAAAATACACTCAAGGATTCTTAACCTAGCCTACCATGTCATCAATAATTAGTACGTATACCAAACCATCATGATTCCATGTACAACTTGCCCTTAGGTAGACATAATCCCAAGATCTCTCCAAAATTGAATTCTAAAACAAAAGTTTTATTGTAGTGTGTTGCTTGGCTTGATATTGATAAGATTCCATTTTAAACCAAAGCTCCCCCCTCCCCCCGCACTTTACATTATGTGTTTTACGTTGTGTATAGTCTGGGCATCTTTTTAGTAATTTTGACACCCAACAACAACAACAACAACAAACCCAGTGTATTCCCACCTAGTGGGGTCTGGGGGGGTAAGATGTACGCAGTCCATACCTCTACCTCTGATGAAGTAGAAAGGCTATTTCCGAAAGACCCCAGCTCAAGGCACGAGATACCACACAAACACATAGTAAAGCACAGAAGCAGTACATAACATACATACGGCACCCATAAGTATTATAAAATAGAGGAAAGCAGAGGAAAGCACACAGATTCGTACTAAAACATGGAACACAGAACACGGAATCATAACAGGAATAAAACCCCCACCAAGTAATTCCCTACACTAGCGACCCAAACTGGCCCTAATCCTTTGCCGTAATTCGCGTCTTCCAGATCTTCCTATCTAGGGTCATGTCCTCGGTGAGCTGTAAGTATTCCATGTCCCACCTAATCACCTCACCCCAGTACTTCTTCAGCCTACCCCTACCCCGCCTAAAACCAT
>NC_061122.1:110743445-110744529 GCF_002878395.1 Capsicum annuum | reverse complement strand
CATGGAACACGGAACGCGGAATCATAACAGGAATAAAACCCCCACCAAGTAATTCCCTACACTAGCGACCCAAACTGGCCCTAATCCTTTGCCGTAATTCGCGTCTTCCAGATCTTCCTATCTAGGGTCATGTCCTCGGTGAGCTGTAAGTATTCCATGTCCCACCTAATCACCTCACCCCAGTACTTCTTCAGCCTACCCCTACCCCGCCTAAAACCATCCAATGCTAGACTCTCATACCTACGAATCGGGGTATCCATGCCCCTCCTCTTCACGTGTCCGAACCATCTCAATCGTGCTTCCCGCATCTTGCACTCCACTGAAGTCACACCAACCTTCTCCTGGATAGTCTCATTCTAAACTCTATCCCCTCTAGTCAGTCCACACATCCAGCGCAACATCCAGAGGACTCAAAATCTAAATCTCTCTCCTCGTTGATTCAGCCTCAATGAAATTTGCGAAATTGACAATGACCGTCCTCTAACACTTTAGATGGTATAGGTGAGCATTATCAAAATGGTGTCATTATTGGGGAATGAAATCTAGATTTCACTTAAGCAGTGTTGATTTTATTTAGGATATACCCATAGTGTTTTTTATTTATATTGGTTGTTATTTTTGTTTTTGTATAGGTGATCGTAGTGTACACAGAACAATGAGGAACAACGCTAGTCACACTAAGTCTTTCGATGGTCCGCTTGATGATGAGGGGCAACTTAATAACATTGGTCATTCAAGTTCCATCTGTATCCACCTACTCATGGGAACGATGTCTTTCATATCACAAATATCATGTTGCACATGTTACAAATGAAGGGACTTTTTGGGGGACAAGCTTATACGGATCCCAACCTTTATTTGAAGAATTTTATAGAGGTGTGTGCACCATTTGATATTGCACACACAACCCAAAAGTATATTTGTCTATGTATTTTTCTGTGCTCTCTAATAGGTGAGAAAGTATTGTGGCTCCATTCTCTTTCGGCTTGTTCAATTACTTCTTGGGATGAACTCACCATGGCCTTCCTTGACTAGTATTTCCCACCTTTCAAAATGCTCCAATTAAGGGACGATATCATTAAAT